>NC_134494.1:51569256-51689256 GCF_040206685.1 Ascaphus truei | reverse complement strand
TATGCCACCTTTTCATCAATATAACCTGTGGTTTTATAAAACACAACCCATTGCAAAAATAATGTCAATTAAATGATTAACCCGATAGAGAAAGTCAAACTTGGATGCAAAAAGAGCACAGCGCAGTATTAAAGTACAGTACTGTGTAAATGTTTTGCTGGTTGCAAACGAAGCCAATACATCTGCACATGAAATGCTTTCAGCACAGCTGTGTATTCTCAAGGACATACAAAGGCCATTTAATCATCATATAGAGAAATGGCTACAAGAACAAAGAATCCGAACACATTTGCTATTATACCGGGTGTGTAGTTATACAACAAATAGAAAAAACATAATGGCAATAAAACCACAGCACAAACAGGACAGATTGTACAAAGCACACAATTTGTAAATGGTTACTTGTCTTTTGTTAGATCTAAACGAAGAGTTGTAAACAACCATCCGTTTTAGCATCTCCGGGGGCTGCAAAAGAGAGGAACACAACACTTTAAACTGTCTGCTCATTTTTAACAGCAAAGGAAAGGGCAAGGAGTTCAAGCAGGGGGTCTCAACTCCACTCATCAACAGGTCAGGTTTTTAGGATATCCCAGCTTTAGCTGAGGCACCTGTGCTGAAGCTGTGATATCCTCAACCTGACCTGATAGGGGGGTCTTCAGGACTAGAGTTGAGAACCACTAAGTTAATGCGCATTTGTATGGAGCTGAAATGTTGATGAGCAAGTGGAAGACGGCCCCACAGAATATTGAATGGGAGCCAGAAAGCAACAACAACCCGGGTACAGTATGTAATGGGGAAAAGACAGGCTTATACACCTTAGGACAAGGTAACTTCATTATTTCTCTGCCACTGAGGGGTTAATTTAAAGATAAAATGTGTCAGTCCAATGTTACATTGATTACAAATTAGCACTCCAATTCATGCATTTCCCCCTGTGCACCAGAATATATTAATAATTACACTATATACCAACATTGTGAAGCGTGGGAATTTTATTAGACTTGTTTATACAGTAAATGAGATATTGTGACTCATGCTATCATTGTGTGTGTGACTCATGCTATCATTGTGTATGTGACCCATGCTATCATTGTGTGTGTGACTCATGCTATCATTGTGTGTGTGACTCATGCAATCATTGTGTATTTGACCCATGCTCTTTGATAAAGCGTGGGTGACCACGCGAAACGCGTAAGAGTGTTCTCTTACTGTTTTTAAACGTGCCTTCAATAAATTTTTGCACCTAGTTCTTTTTGCAGTATTAGAAGAAAAGAGCAAAACAGTGCACTGCCAGGGAGCCAGGTGGTGTAAAAATATAAAGTCTATTTATTCAGCAACACTCAAAAAACATAACCCCAAAGGGTGAGACAAAAGTTCCTACGCGTTTCGGACTGTAGGGGTCCTTTATCAAGGAGTAACTTACGAAGTCCAAAACGTGTAGGAGCTTTTGTCTCACCCTTTGGGGTTATGTTTTTTGAGTGTTGCTGAATAAATAGACTTTATATTTTTACACCACCTGGCTCCCTGGCAGTGCACTGTTTTGCTCTTTTCTTCTCTTGCTGGACTACTATCTACAGATTTGCACGCCATTTGGATGGACCATGCAGGACTATGAAAGACAGATGGAGTGGGTAAGATTCATTTATTAATTATTTGTCATTGCTATGGATGAGTACCCTTATTAGCACTGTGTTGTCTCCAATGAGGTGTCACTAGAGTGCCTTAGGACATAATAGTTTGTCACCTTCAGGCGACGTATGTGTTGGTGACTCACATATCACATTTTTCTAACTACACCCACTCCGTTATTCACTCTGTCCGCCAGTCCTGATTAATTGTGATGGACATACATGTTGGAAGTTCCACTAACTTTGGAGCACCCACTTCACCCTATACCCCTTTTTGCAGTATTGGTCACATTTTTTCCAACAGCAGTTGCACCGCCGTCCACAACCTTTGTATGCCGATACTCCTTGGTAGGAGCACGCCGACAGCACCAGGATTTCCACAAGGTCAGCAGTGAGTAACTTCATTATATTTGTTACTTCATTCATGTGATCATCCAGTTCCAAAACCACTTTGACTACCACATAAGATATACCTGTTGTAGGCTAGTGGAGTCTATGTGTAGTGGTGCTTTAAGGGACATTAACATTTTTAGATATTGGAGTCCTGAGTTTATAAAGCTGTTTTTGTTTGGAGGAATATGAAGATTTAAAAAGTATAATACGTTAATACATGGACTTTTCCTGGTCAGCATCACTAGGGGTTATTCCTCTATTTTTCCATACCTAGCCACTAATTGAGCCAGCTATGCTGAAGTAGGGATATTCCCATGATCTCTTTTTATTATTTGTTATCTATATGATTGTCATGTGTATTACTGCTGTGAAGCGCTATGTATATTAATGGCGCTGTATAAATTAAGACATACATACACTATATTAATCACGGTCTTGAGTTTCATGTGATTTTATTTAATGTTGTTTCTAAATGGAACCACAAGATCCTATTATACTAACGAAATAAAAAAGTTCACATTTCATATAGTTGTAGCATTTTAAATCATAATGATTGATGTTAGAAATGATAGCTTCGAGTTTCAGACTGTATGTTACGCTCAGAATAAGAAGCGTGAGTGCGCTCAGAATAAGAAGCGTGAGTGCGCTCAGAATAAGAAGCGTGAGTGCGCTCAGAATAAGAAGCGTGAGTGCGCTCAGAATAAGAAGCGTGAGTGCGCTCAGAATAAGAAGCGTGAGTGCGCTCAGAATAAGAAGCGTGAGTGCGCTCAGAATAAGAAGCGTGAGTGCGCTCAGAATAAGAAGCGTGAGTGCGCTCAATGCTCCGTCTCTTCACATTGAGAAAGTAATGACTTACATTGAAGTAGAGTTGTAGCCATGTTATCTATTTCCATTACCATTAAATCAGCAGAACATGGTATCATTTAAAATATATATATATGTACACATTTGAAGCAGGGGTCTCGGAAGCTGAACCGCATTAATTTCAGCTCCCAGGACCCCTTGCTTCGTGAGATACTTACCTCGGAAGGGGGTGCTGGTAGCAGCTATTGATATGGCGGCTTTAAATGCACCGCGTCATGCAGGCCCAATAGGAAGCTGTGACGTCACCCATTGTGACTTACTAATCGCTCGCATGACCGGGACATTCAAACCTGCAGAGATACTGGCACCCTCTTCAGAAATAAGTGTCTTGTGAAGCCGGGGGACCCAGAGTTTAAATTGACATGGTTCCGCTCTGCAGAACCCCTGTTCCCAACCTGGGGGGGGGGAGGGGGGGTAGGTAGACGCTTCTTTAAATCCTATAAAAAGTCGGTGATGTTCTGAGGCATGCCTGGGCATGTTGAGGTATCTGCGGGAACTTATACTGAGATTTCTGCTAAAGGGTTTCATGCACATTTAGGGTTTTTCAAGTGCACATTTCTTTCAGTTATTACTATAATGTTACGACATTGCCAAGGAAGCGATAAATCAAATGTAAACGAGCTAGACATAAATGTATCTACTGCATGTCAGCTTTTCCTTCCCAGCACTCAGAAAAGAAGGGTAGGGCGCTCACCAAAGGATCCGCTTTCACTGCTGGTCTGAGCATGAAGTTAGAGTCAGGAGGCAGCATGATGGGTTTAGAGGGAATTGGTACAACTGGACGGCGCTGGAGCGGTGGACTCGGAGCAAACTGCTACATTTAGAATAATGGTGTCCGCAAAAAATAAATAAAACATTTAAAGTGACACATTGTAACAAAAATGTTAAATTGTACAGTGCACATCACACACGCATGCACAATAATTACCAATTACATCATACACACTCCCAAGGCCCTGCTTCTCAGCAGTATAATGACAAGTGGCTTCCTCGGGCTATTCATATTTATGACGGTGGAATTCCTGACACAGATACAGGAAAAATCTGTGCTACGTCTTCTTAATTAAACTTAGACACGTGCATAATTCTTTACTTGGATCATGCATGGATAGAGCAGAGACAGCGCGTGTACGGTACTACAAGAGTTATTTGCCCTGTGCCGGACAATATTTTAGTCCTAATCATTTCAATGGAGCGGATCCCTTCTCCAGTACAAGGATGTGACTTCAAAGTTTTAGTCTTGTGATGTGAAGGTCATGATCCAACTTCATAAGGGAAATACATTTGAAGCAGGACATCTTATATTTGTGTATTTAATAGACATTCAAAAAATCACGGTGGGTAAAAAACAGGTGAGAAAAACCCTTCACCATACAGTGCACACTAAATAAATATACCACGTGTGGTGCTTTTGCATGTCTCAGAAACGTCTGTAACCCTGTCCTACCCCATTATCTCTTAGCAAACAGTGCTGCCACTGCAGCTAGGGATTCTGGGTAATGTATAGAACAGCAAAGAGCCATGAGAGCCGCTGAAAGGTCTACTGAACTAATGTAATCGCCTTCCTTACAGTTACATATATTACATAGTAGGTGAGGTTGAAAAAAGATGTACGTCCATCAAGTTCAACCTATGCTAAATTTAGACGACAGATACTTTATTCTATATCCGTACTTATAGTATATTGATCCAGAGGAAGGCAAACAAAAACCCCAGTGTCATATCATCCAATGATATCTCATAAGGGGAAAATAAATTTCTTCCTGACTCCCAGAATTGGCAATCGGATTAATCCCTGGATCAACATCCTTCCCATGTTTCCTCCTATTTAAAAAATTACATGTCATTTAAAGGTACCTCCACCTGTGTGTCTAATCCAGTCATTTCGTTTCCTATGAATGATGCATAATTACCGCACCTATTTTAACCTGTTAGCTGCTACTTGGGCCTGAAATACACTGCTTCAAAGCAAGAAAATTAACCAAGAAAATATAAATGTAAAAAAAAGTACAGTGAATTTAAAACTATTTGATGTTCAATTTGCCAATAGCCCTGACCTTCCAATGCCCAGGAATAGCCTAATTGTAAACACACCATAAATTACTCTGAAGGAAAGATAATAAAATAAAAAATGTAATATATCCACCCTGGAAATTCACAGGCGATTTAATTTCTGTTTCCAGAGTTCACAGAAGTCCGTGTGGCTAATTGATACCTGAATACATACATGAAATATGGTATATACTGTAGCACTAACTGACAGAACGGTATTACTTATATTTTATGCTGCATGGATTGTATATTGCATATATTGTATGTGCATATTGCGAAGAGCCTGAAAACGAACTCAATAAAAATGTTGCAATAATTAACATGCTAGTTAATTGCGGCCATCAGTGTCAGAGGTTAATAAAATAATAATGAATAATATTGCATGGATCTAATTTTTGTGATCTAAAGCTCGTACAGCAGCAGTAAGAATATAAAGGACATGCTGCACCCAAGGGGCAAATTTTCATTGGGACCCAACGGTGAGTAGGTTCGTGTATCTGCACAAATGTTGCATGAGTCCCAATGTCATCCTAATCTCATTAACAAAGCAGCAACTCTGTTCCCTGTATCTTTGGCCGGATTAAGGTCTTACAAAAGAAGTGAAAACACCCTCTCTGTGCTTCTTGAGGAAGCAAGACATTGTAGACACTACCGTATGTGACATTTTTCCCTTCTAGTGAGTAATAGTGTTAAGGGTCCAGTATAAAGGCTAAGGCCCCGCTCCCTCAGTCAGCGCGCCCGCACTGCAGACAGGCGGGGCGCTGACAGACACAGACCGCGATATGCGGTGTGTAGGGAGCGGGAGCCGGAGCGGGAGGGGGGCGGGAGTGGGAGGGGGGGCGTGGTTGAGCGGAGAGACCCGCTACTCCCCCCCCTCCCTCCACGGGCTCGGGCTGCTGTAAGGTAAGCAGCTCCCTCCCCCTTCTGCCACAAATGCCCTACTCACGCTGACACACACACACACACCTACCTTGTGTAGGAAGCTGCCTGATGACAGCTCCCGCTCCCGCCCCCGCCGCTGATTGGCTCATCAGCGCACCACGTGACGCGTCACTGCTCGGGATCACAATTTTCTTGCATCCCCTGGCGGCTGACGCGTCACAGCGCGTAGTGAGCCAGCAGCGAGGGGGGACTGGGACCTGCTCGGGAGGATTCCCCTGCTGGTGGGGAACGCTCACGCGGCCGTCCCCATGCCGCCGGGCGCAGCGGGTCCCAGCCCTAAGGGCCCGCCCCAGCGGCGGGGGCGGGAGCTGTCATCAGGCAGCTTCCTACACAAGGTAGGTGTGTGTGTGTGTGTTAGCGTGTGAGTGTCAGCGTGAGTAGGGCATTTGTGGCAGAAGGGGGAGGGAGCTGCTTACCTTACAGCAGCCCGCAGCAGCTCCTTCCTGCAGCCCGAGCCCGTGGAGGGAGGGGGTGGGAGTAGCGGGTCCCTCCGCTCAAACCACGCCCCCCTCCCACTCCTGCCCCGGCTCCCGCTCCCTACAGACAGCATATCGCGGTCTGTGTCTGTCAGCGCCCCGCCTGTCTGCAGTGCAGGTGCGCTGACTGAGGGAGCGGGGCCTTAGCCTAAGTCTTGGGTGAAAAGCTGACATTATACCCTGATTTTTGAATGACACTGACAATATATAATTTTAAATGTCTGCTTTGAATTTTTAATAATTACTTGTATTATTATTTTACTTTTATTGGGGAGAACGCAGTTAAAATACTAAAATCTGACAATTGATTCTACTAGAACAGAATATGAAACTGGGGCGCTCCCTACTGTATATGGCGTGTAAGAATAGAACACCTAAGGACTCATATAAAACCAAGCAAAAGAAAAAAAATATATATACTGGCCCTTGTTGTGTTTGCTGCAGCTGGACCTTGAAGAAGATAAATCCCAGGATCTTATTATAGCGGCAATGGAAGTGTGGTAGTGGTCAGCGCAAAGGGTTGAACTAAAAACAATAGAAGATAATAAAATACACAGGATTAGTGCATGTATAAAATAAACATTAATTGCTCTTGAGGTGAAATGCTGATGGAAGGGAGGGGGAAGGGAGGAGGGGGGGAGGGGAATAGGAAACTGTATGTGAATAAACACTGGGTGTCAATAAATAAACAATCTACGAAACATTAAGCATAAGTTTCAACGACTCACACGGGCTAATGTGAGACCTCACCCTCAGAGGAGAATGTAGTTGTAGTTGGTAAAATAATTCCTCTATAATGGAGGAATGGTGATGGAAAAGAAAAGAAAAAACTCACACGGCCATGTGTGAGCCCTTCCCTCAGTGGATGTTGTCATCAGTCTCAGATGGATCAGTAACGTCTTAGCTTTCTTTCCCAATGGGGGTAGTGTATGAGTAGCTCCTCTCCCAGGCGCCCATATGCCAAGAAATGGGCAAAGCCTGGATTAGTCGCAAATAAGAGTTTTATTACAATCATAAAAGAAAAAACTGTGAAACACTCACACACAGATGAACAAACAGCCCCGCGTCAGCCGTGAGTCTATCCGGCAGACCCTCTTCTTCCGGTTGTGCTCCCCCTAGTGCGTCCGACAGCGGGACCGGGAGGGAGGATCTTTTCCGGAAGTCCGGTGGCTGCCTTGGTCCTTCACACAATGAGCTCTGGCAGGGAACTAGGCGTTTCGCAGTGATGCTTCGTCAGACTCACGGCTGACGCAGGGCAGTTTGTTCATCTGTGTGTGAGTGTTTCACAGTTTTTTCTTTTATGATTGTAATAAAACTCTTATTTGCGACTAATCCAGGCTTTGCCCATTTCTTGGCATATGGGCGCCTGGGAGAGGAGCTACTCATACTCTACCCCATTGGGAAAGAAAGCTAAGACGTTACTGATCCATCTGAGACTGATGACAACATCCACTGAGGGAAGGGCTCACACATGGCCGTGTGAGTTTTTTCTTTTCTTTTCCATCACCATTCCTCCATTATAGAGGAATTATTTTACCAACTACATTCTCCTCTGAGGGTGAGGTCTCACATTAGCCCGTGTGAGTCGTTGAAACTTATGCTTAATGTTTCGTAGATTGTTTATTTATTGACACCCAGTGTTTATTCACATACAGTTTCCTATTCCCCTCCCCCCCTCCTCCCTTCCCCCTCCCTTCCATCAGCATTTCACCTCAAGAGCAATTAATGTTTATTTTATACATGCACTAATCCTGTGTATTTTATTATCTTCTATTGTTTTTAGTTCAACCCTTTGCGCTGACCACTACCACACTTCCAATTGATTCTACTAAACAGAATGTGGTTTGTGCTAAAATCAGATTAACATTTTTTTTATTGTGTATCAACATTTTAGAGCTAAAAAGTAGTACAAACCTTCATAACATTTCATATGTAGGAAGGGTTCATACATGACACATTTGTTGTTTGAAATTAATGTTGGCACATTACATCATGTTGAATACCTTAGTGAACAGAAGAATGAGTCTTTATTAATGTCTAAATATTAATGATTTATGTAATTTGCTTTAGAATTGCCATGCTGTGAAAATTATACATTTTGTTAACCGGTATAATTAAACATCCGTGCTGCAAATGCATTTTTATTTGGCACATGATGACGGTAATTCTGCGCTAACAATATAAACAGACTTTTTAGGGTTCGCGCCAAGTTAAACTTGGCGAATGATTTTGACGCACTTACTTGACGCACCTTTTTTTCAGTGCACAGAAATATTCTTTGTTAGTACGGTACATACCATTTTTATCTTCACATATTACACACCATTTCCTTGCGCCACATAAAATGAAAACGCTGATAGCGCTGATTGAAAAATTTCAGGTAAGTACACAAGGACAATTTCAAATGAGATTTTCGTACGTCAATTCTGCGCCACAAAGCGTTTTGTGACGCTTTAACAGGCAATTCAGGCAGGGTTCTTTTTTACATGTATTTAGTGCTTTACACAGGATTGACGCAGGGGGTCTCTGGAGCTGAACCCCGTTAATTTCAGCTCCGAGAACCCCCTGCTGCCAGAGATACATATCTCCATTGGGGGTGCTGGTGGCCGCTCTGCTCGGCTAGCAGGGATCACATAATGGCCGCTTTTCAAAGCTCCCACGTCCTGTGGGCCAATAGGAAGCCGTGATGTCATCTGATGCAGCTTCCTATTGGCCCGCGTGACTCTGAGCTTTAACAAACAGAGAGATCCCGGCACCCCCTACAGAGGTAAGAATCTCTGGCAGCCGGGGGTCCCCGGAGCTGAAATGAACGCAGCTCAGGTGCGGAGACCCCCAGCTTCAAATCTGTATGAAACAATAAAAAGAAATGTGAAAAAAAAGAAACATTTTAAGTGTTTGAATTGCTCCTTTAATACACAGATTCCAAAGTGTGCTGGGTGTATTTCTCAGGGAGCCAAACTCCTGCATGGGAACTGGATAAGGATTTGTGCCCTCAGGCCTTGAAATGTAACATTGATTAGCGACACTAGAGTATGAACGGCCACTGCAAATTATATATATATATGCACGTGTAACAATGGTTTTTCAGACATAAGGTGACACATTGTGTGCTCATTTGCATATCATTTCCCAGAATCCCTTGCTGCAGTGGAAGCACTGTATGCTGGGGATAATGGTGAAAGGCAGGGTTATATATAATTATCATTTTTTCTCTTGGCCTAGATGGATCAACTTTACATTTGCACTATGCTCAAAAACATTCTCTCAATTTAAATAAAATACACAGAATTCATAACTGCAGCAAATGAAAATATTTTTAAATCTGTGTACACGTGGTGTTGTGTGTTAAGATACTAAGTACTGACCTGTGATTCTGCAGCAGTGTTAGGCAGGTTATGCAGTGCACACACATTGCAGAACACTACAATCTCAAGCCATTAAAAGCCATGCAAAACTACACTAGACATACAGTACCAATGGATTGCTCGAAGAGGATGAAATCCGGCTGACATTCGATGTGTTTCTCCCAACCTAAGCAACAAAACCTTTTGCATTGAATTCAAATAGTATGCATTTCATTCGTACAAATCATCATTTTAGCAGTTACAACAAATTCATGTAACGGTGTTATTTCTAGTCTTATGAATAACAAGGAGTGAAATCATACATATTTTGCTTCAAGAGTATGTAAAATCTACAATAATATTGGTTCGTGTTTTGTGGTAACCACCATGTATCAAGGGTCGTTTCTGAAACATTTAATTTCCTATTATTTTAGATAAATGTTTCCTTTCCTAAGACTTGCACAAAATAAACAATAACCGCAGCTTCTCTTTGTGCACACGTACTCACATCCTGTCTGCGTATATTCTTCTTTCTATTTCTGTGATGATCAATCTTCTCACGAGTGGAAGCCAATGAATACTCGCTGATAAGCAGTAGGATAGTACTGGCTCCTAACATTTCAATCCAGCGGGGAGTCTTATCTTGGGTATCGCTTAGTACAATCGATTACAATCTGCCTAGATGGTTTACGCTTTGTAAAGTAATATTACTTGAATGGGCTGTTCCCTTTATACTGCATGCTTTGTGCTGCTATGTGAGCCCAACATGTTGATGCTACAGTACTTCAGACTTGCTTTATATTCATGCAGTCTGAAAAATGATTGCACACTCACATTACCTCCTAAAAGTGTTCTAGGGTTTAGTGTTAGTGTTCTTCATATATAAACTACAGGCAGGTTTCTCCAGAAGAGGGGTTAGCAGAATATTAGCCTTTTCTATAGCAAAAAACTACAGAATACAATACAAAGAGGCAGTCTGTGTCCCCCCTGTATATTAACATGTTACATAATGAATCAGAGTAGCAGTAGTTTACATAACATGGAAGAGAGGTCATGCTACACTATATACCCTGGGTCACACATGCATAAACCTATCAACCTCTGACTAATATCATATTTTGTATTCCTACGTAGTCCTAGCCGGGACATAGTGCTGTGCAAAAATACACTTTGGGTAAACAATCAAAGCGTGGTAGCTGGGAACTTGTAAATGCTACAATGTGTAACACAGACATATATATATATATACATATAATCACTAATGCATGTTGCTGTGTAGAAGGCGATGGATTATAGCCAGGAATTTGGGAGAACTAAGGAACAGCTGGTCTACACGTACACGAAGTTGATTTCTGGTATTATAGAGACCAGTAATCATTACACATTTCCACACTTAATACATTTAATTCATGTTTATCTCATACACCATTCTGGCTTTAAAGCCATACTGGGGCATGATCCATATGATAAAAGGTCCCAATGGGACCGGAAGCGTTGTCTTTCCTCTTAAATTTAGAATGGCATTATGAACTTGTGAGTAGACCCCTACTTTGTATCTCTGTCTTAGGCTGGGGCCATGGTACCACAGATCGTGCGGAGGCGTCAGCACGCTGAGCGATCAGACTGCCTTAAGGCAGAGTTTGCGTCCCGGTGGCGTGCGGGCGGAAGTGGGAGGGGGCACGCGGTGAGCACGAAATCAGTTCAAACTGATTTTTTGGCGCAAAAGGCCGGTCACGTGACCGGTTCACCAAATGAGAGCGAACCAGCTCTGTGACGCCCCTAGGCACCCCCCACAGGGAAAGCACCCGCTTACCTCACAGCCTCCGCACGCCTCCGCGTGGGCGAAGGCACCATGGCCCCAGCCTTAGAGGAGACCGGCACTTTGAAGAGTTTATCTGTCCATGTTGTGTTGGCTGCACAGGCCGGACTCTCCTTGCCTGAAACGGTTCCCCCACACTTTGGAATTATACTACATGATCGAACAGTCAACATTTTACTGCATATGCAATGCCTACAGATAAAATAGCCTCAGCAATATATCATTTGTTTCTTATATTGAACTCTCTCCTACACTATTTTGGCTTAAAGAGGCAATCTAATTGGGTGATTTGTTTTATCACAGGATTGAAGCCAGGGTCTCTGAAGCTGGACCGCATTCATTGCACCTCCTGCTTCAGGAGACAGGAGTTCCACTCACCCAGTGTTGTCTTAACGCATGTGCACGCTGGGCAGTGGCCCGGGGGCCCCATGAGCAAAGGGGCCCCACGCTAATCTATGCACAGACCAGAAGTTAACACTAATTCTCCAATCACCCGCCTCAACATTCAAATCCCCCGCTAACTTGGGTGAAGGAGAGAAATGTCGCCTTGCAGCGGAGAGTCGGCGTGTCTGCGTTCGCGAGAGAAATGACGCCTTGCAGCGGAGAGTCGGCGTGTCTGCGTTCGCGAGAGAAATGACGCCTTGCAGCGGAGAGTCGGCGTGTCTGCGTTCGCGAGAGAAATGTCGCCTTGCAGCGGAGAGTCGGCGTGTCTGCGTTCGCGAGAGAAATGTCGCCTTGCAGCGGAGAGTCGCCGTGTCTGCGTTCGCGAGAGAAATGTCGCCTTGCAGCGGAGAGTCGCCGTGTCTGCGTTCGCGAGAGAAATGACTGCTTGCAGCGGAGAGTCGGCGTGTCTGCGTTCGCGAGAGAAATGACTGCTTGCAGCGGGGAGTCGGCGTGTCTGCGTTCGCGAGAGAAATGACGCTTTGTAGCGGAGAGTCGGCGTGTCTGTGTTCGCGAGAGAAATGACTGCTTGCAGCGGAGAGTCGGCGTGTCTGCGTTCGCGAGAGAAATGTCGCCGTTTTTATTGCGTGCAATGTTATGGAAGCAGAATATTGTAACGGATTCGCGGGAGGCAATTAACGGCTGGGGACAACAATTGCAGTGTAGGCGGGACGCAGTCCGCTGCTTTGCCCGGGGCCTATAGTGCTGTTAAGACGGCCCTGCGCTCAGCTAGAAGGGATCACATTATGGTCGCTTTTCAAAGCTCCCAAACAGGAAGCTGTGACATCATATGGTGTGACTTCCTATTGGCCAGCGTGACGCGAGAGCTTCAACCTTGCAGGAGATATCGACACCCCCTTCGGAGGTATGAAGCCGGGGGTCGTCGAAGCTTAAATGAATGGGGTTCAGCTCCGGAGACCCTCTGCTTTTTTTTATATTGAACAGGGGTTCATCTTCGAAGACCCCGTGCTTAAAAACTCTGTAAAAAAATAAAAATAAATGTACAAATAAAAGTGCTGAATTGCCACTTTAAAGCAGCAAAATCCTCCAAGAAGCCTATGTGAGTTTAACTTGTACAATGGGAGCACCTCGCCTCCTGAACATGTTCTGCTCTTTAAATTGAAAAAATTAAAATAGCACTTTTTTTGCTAGTGTTAAAAAACAGGATTTTCGTCATCTCTAGCTTCTCCGGTTACCATGGTAACATTTACATTAATATATATAGGGTTGCTCATGTAATGTGAGCATGAGATAAAAGGTGGCACTGTGTGCTCATTTGCATGTCATTTCCCAGAATTCCTTGCTGCAGTGGAAGTGCTGTGTGCTGAGTGATAGTGGTAAAAGACAGGGTTGCAGACCTGCCTAAGACATGCAAATGAATATACAGGAATATTTACAGTTGAGATATATATATATATATATATATATATATATATATATATATATATATAAATACAGATAACATTCCAAGAGACACTGTTTTTAAGTATACCCTTTGCTTGCTTCATTCATTGTACCATCGCCGGAAGAAGAGATCAATGTATCTCGAAATCAGAATTTTCCAACTGAAATCATTTTTCTAGCTTACTCGTTTTGAACATATTCTGTGGCATTAAAAAAAAAGCTTTGGCCAGTATTAACAAAACCTGATCTACCTTCTAGAAATAAGAGGAGGTCCTCTGTTTACTGAAAATAAACGATGATGTCAGAGCAATCACAGGAGTTCTGGAGGTGTTTGTAACACACGGCAGTAAGGAATTGCAGGCCGTCAAAATCCCAATAACTGATCACCTACACGGGGAAATGTACTTTATAAAAACAACAACCCACGTGGAGTCAATTTGTTTCTCTTTATCTAACCGACTACTAAGGTCTAGTACAGAACGCATTTAATTTACTCCTGGGTAGATGTGACCAAAAGCAGCCACACCGCCCGTTATGCCTACTAATGTATTTACAGAATTCAATAGAAATGTTTTAGCTTCGGGAACTCCGCGGTTCTCCCAAGATACTTTCTGGTTTAGTTGCTGTTGGTTCTTCCTGTATTTTCAAAGATGGCGTCTGAGATCATCCCATAAGAAGCTGCAAGGTCATCCTTCCGATGACATAGTGGCTCCCTGTTGTCCCGCAGGACCCGAGGGATTTGATGGACTTTTGATTTCTAGGATCGGAGCTGAAACACTGGCAACTAAATGCATTTCGGGAACCAGGAGCTATAAATAGCACTGCTTAACCCCAGAGGCTCCATGTCCCCCCACCCCACCTCCCCCCTCCCACCCATTACCAATTTGGTAAAAAAATCAGTAAAGAGTAGGGGGGAATTACTGCGTTAATTACTAGTCATCTGCTTTTAATTTTGAATAACTCATGGGGGAGTTAAACTCAACTATGAATATCATGCACTTTTTAAAGGTGCAATTCCACTTACTTGATAAAAAAAATAGTATATATATATATGCAGACTATTTTCATCATGGTTGATTCCAACAAATTCCATTTGTTTTTGTTGAAATATTTTCATGTCCTCTTACAAAGGTGTTAATAGAATTCCTTTATAATTAAGCCCTCATGATTATAACTTTGGAATCCCTGAGGCATTGTTGTTATCAATTAGGTATCAAATCAGAACCTGCCGTTGAAGAAAGTAGTATGTACTGTATACTATATCCATCACAAAAAGAAGACGGAACTCCACTGGACTTGTGCTTGTAGATGTGCAGGTTTATTGAGGGATTGACATTTCGGTTCTGCATTGGACCTTTGTTGAGGCTTCTCCAAAGCAGGACCAAAACGTCCATCCCTCAATAATCCTGAACATCTATGTGCACAAGTCCAGTGGAGAATTGTCTACTTTTTAATGCCTTTGCATAGGGTCCCCACTTGCGGTGGAAGACTGTGCACCCATGGCAGTAGCGATGGTGGAATTGCGAGTGGGCCCATCTCCTTATGTTTTACTATATCCATCATACATGTAATTATACACATCTTCGATAATTACGTGTTAGAATTTATCCCACGGCTATGTGCTTTCAACTCACAGCAACGCTTACATATATTGCTACAGTACGTTGGGTTGCACCACTACCCCCTTCTACTTCAGAAGAGGACCTTTTAAGCAGTGAAAGAACGAAAACACTATGTTCAAATGCAAACCAAAAACTAAAACCCTCACACAACACCCAACTATGAATCATACCTTTGGGCTTGGAGGGTAGACAGGTTCTGGGTATGAAGATCTGAAAGCTGATCTTCCCCTATAGTTTTGTATTTCCTCTGAAAATGGGAGTGGTGGACGTGCTGAGCCCAGGGATTGAGGAGGTGGAGAAGGTGATTGCGGTGTTGGTGGGGGTAAGTGCATCCAAGTGTGTGGTACAGGGGAAGCTCTTGAGGGCACTGCTGGAGGTGGTGGGGCACTCCTCCTCACCATGGTGACATTCGGTGAAAGAGGCGGGTGGGACGAAGATGATGCAGAGAGCAGGCGAGGTGAAGGCGGAGGGGGTGCTATCCGTTTCATGGGATGCTTTGCATCATCTAAATTGATGTCATCCAAGTCAGTGGTGTGAAGCTGCAGGCCACCGACAAACCTCCGTACTGTAGTGGCTGCAGGTACAGCTGTGGGAGGAGAAGCGGCAGCAGGAGGACGCCCACCCGCCACCTGCGGCAAACAACAGTGTAGACATTGCTGAAACATTGTTAACAAACATTTGGGAGTTTGTGCATGCGTCCTGTGTTACACACGAAGACTGGCATTTATAGAACAGAAAAACTAAACAATATCGTGGGTGAACCATACCCTAATGCAGGGATACGCAAACTTTCAGTCTGCGCCCCCGTCTGCTATTACCCCCTCTTACCTGTTCTCCGTCGTCCTCTAACGTCACGTTGCCATGGTGACGTGACGTCATGTGACCCTGCGGCGTAATTTGACGACGCATCACCAGAAGCCACTGGAGACCAGGTAAGTGAGTTATAGGCCTCGAGCGCTCCCAGGCATTTAATTTAAATGCTTTGGGGAAGAGCGCAGGGCCTCTAACCGCCGTGCACCCACAGAAAATCTTGCGTGCACCCACAGAAAATCTTGTGTGCCCCCCAATTTACGGACCCTTGCCCTAATGTAGTGCTTCTTTGCCACAGGTGATGTGGCCCTCGGGGGAAAAATACCTCAGCTGGATGCTCAGGGTGCACCTCCCTGCACTACCTGGAGACCTTTACACGCATGTGCAAATGTTGACAATCCGCCTCACCTCCCTTAGCCAGTCACAGAGGAGAGAGAGAAGCCTCTTTATCTCCAGACAGAGCAGGACACGCACACTGAGCAGCTGACATGTTTGAGGTGTGTGGGAAGATGGGAGGGAGAGGGGAGGCTAGTGCTTTGTGCGGTGTGGGAGGGAGATTTGTAGTATAAGCAAGAGAAGGGGGCTGATTGTGGTGTTTATTATTTCAGAAAGTGGCCGAGTGTGATGTGTGAGAAGGGGTGGGGGGATACATGTGGAGTGTGTGTTAGGTAAAAAGGTGATTATGATGTGCAACGGTGAATGTGGAGTGTGCGAAAAGTGTGGGTGTTTTTATGGAGTGTGTGCTTGAGAAACGCAGAGTGATAATGTGTGTAAGTGAGGAGGGGATGAGTAAGGTCTGAACAGCACTAGTGCCCTGAGATTTTAAAAATCCTCCAGTTGTTCCCATGCTCAAAAAATGTTGAGAACCGCTGTTCTAATGCAACAATGCTCTTTATATAGCCACTGTGTGATAAGTAGCAGTATAATTATAATACAACTACTGTATGAAGGTAACTTATTGAAACTTGCAGCATTGATACCCTTACAAGGTGCAATCTTTCATAACAGCATGTTGTACAGTGGTAAAGGACAAGCTACAGGGAAAAATTATCTTTAGGAGTTTAGGGACAAATTGATAAATAAGGGTCGGTGTCATAACAGAATTCAGAAGAAATAATCAGATGGGAAGGCCAAATCATATTTATCTGTTGTCAATCTCTAAATACAGCTGAACCCCGTTATAATGCGGTGTTTGGGGTCCACATAATGAGACCGCGTTATAACCGGGATAGCGTTATAATCGCAAAATGGCATCTGCAGCTCTCTCCTCTCTGCAGCTCTCTCCTGCCCCTGCTTCATCAGGCTGCGTCCACGTGCGCGGTGCGCATCTCCAAGGTTTGTTTTTATTTTTTATTATAACTTTCAATGCTTTATTGCTAACGGACACACATTCATACACAAATCTCCCCCCTACACTAATAATTTTACCATACCATGCAGGAATCGAACCCATGACCCTAGTCATACACTAGTAGCAATTCTCTAGCTGCTAGTCCATGGGTTGGTGTGCAGTAGAAGTTAAGTTTGTTTATAGAGTCAATTACATCACATCAATCCTATGGTGTAGCAGCTAGAGAATTGTATGTATATATGTATATATGTACGTATGTATGTATTTATGTATGTGTGTCCGTTAGCAATAAAGCATTGAATGTTATAATAATGTTTTTTTTTTTTTAAACTTGAAGATGTGCGCACATGGAGAGAGAGGAGAGAGCTGCAAATGCCGGGTAAGTCCTTGCACGGCGGCCAAAAAAACAAAAACCTTGGAGATGTTTTTAAATCGGGAGCCACACTCAGACCGTGTTATAAGCGGATCCGCGTTGTAGCAGATCGCGCTATAACAGGGTTGAGCTCTATCTATGTCCCCGATTTACTAAATATTGTTAAAGCTTAACACGCCATAAGCCCATTGATTTGTCCAAATAACGGTCCCTCACACGGGGGACTGAAGCAGTGACTTTGTAATGTGATGTTTAATAATCCATTTATTAAACACCAATAATCCATTGACTATTGTTTCAGCATCATTGGTAATTAAACACCCACAACTTACATATTTTCTGACTTAATCAGGTACAGTGCTGTAAAAATGGAGAAAACCACGCTGCAAATTGCACTTGTAGGCACATGCAAAGATGTAAAAAGATTAGTAATAGCTGCTCATCTGACTTTCAGTTTTTAAGTGTTAAAGAAAAAAGTGTTTTTAATTCTCATCTGTACTGCACTTCTTTTGGCTGCTTTACATGTGACTCTGAAAACATTGTCATCCATCACAATTGAAGGCCGATTGCTTTCAAGGATATCATTAAAGAAAAACACAGCACTCAATATTGGCACAAACCATTGAAAAGTAATCTGAAATGGAGCGCACAGCGCACACGGTTACCTCATGCGTATCATTCTCTGAAGAAGAGATTTGTTCCAGCCGTGTCTGACAGAGTCTTTCAACCCAATGTTGAACTTTTTCTGACTCTTCTAAGTCTTCTCGCTCTGTCTCGGAAACCTTGGTCAAACCACCAATGCATAACAGGTTAAAAGGGTGATGTGGTAGAACGCACGTTATGTAGTAGGAGCAGATGAAGTTACTCAACTTATTTTTTTTTTATTTACTAACTGTATGGGATACGAAATCCATAGATCCCATTATGCAGATGTAACTGCCTGTTCTCTACCGCCTCACGGGAGAAAAGCGTGGGCCATCTTGCCGAAAACTCTGCGAGATGGTCCATAGCAGATTGTAATGTCCCATCGGATTAACATAGTGGGGGTCCTGCATTTGAATGGGACTCGCGCTGTGCGAATCCTACCGGGTTTCACCTGTCTGTAAGAGACGCGCAGTAAGAGAGAGACTGATTCGGGCTCTCCACATGCGCGCCTCTAATAGGCGATCGCAGGGGTTTTATTTTATTTTAATAATACAATATTGTAGCAGGGGGTCTCCGGAGCTGACTCACATTGAGTTCAGGTCCAGGGGACCCCTACTTCCCGAGTTACAGGCCCCATTATGGGGTGCCAGTATTCCTCTGCCTTGTTTAAATCCTCCGCTCATGTGGGCCGTGACGCGGGAGTTTAAACATAAAATAAAACCCCCGCGATCGCCTGTTAGAGGCGCGCAGGTAGTGACTGATTCAGTCTCTCTCTTGCAGCGCGTCGATTACAGACAGGTGAAGCCAGGTAGGATTCACACAGTGCGAGTCCAATTAAAACAGAGGAACCCCCGCTGTGTTAGTCCGTTGGGCCATTTGTCTGGCCGCTGGAATCTCGCTGCGTGGGAGAGGATGCCATGTAGAATTCGCAAGGCAACCGGCAAAGAACAGCCAGCTACTGTACATCTGTATTTCCTCCTGACTGTAGGTTTATTCTTCATCCCTTAGATTTTTCTACATCTACAACGCACAACGTTTTATTTAAGACCTCAAATCTGAGCCCTACCAATTTACCATCACCGTCTCCAAGTCTGTACCCTGTACCTATCATGAACATGGAGAGATGCAAACAATGAGGACTAAAGTGGGACATTCTAGGCACTGGACTAGGGAAAATGGCACTGATCAGGTGGGTGGAATTAACCAAAAGTGAAAATACAGGCTGCACACTCACAATTTGAGAAAATGAATAAACAAAAATAATTTACTTGGTACTTAAACATACCGAGAAGGTCTACCCAAAAATACTCGAGAGGAAAAAATTGTATGTAGCGCGCAAAGGCAAAAGCAATACTTGCTAAAGTGATACTTTACTCATTCATATTCACATGAAGGGAACAGGACAATAACATTTTGGTTATTCGTTTACACTGGGGGTGATCTGACGAAGGGGCTGCCGTCCCGAAACCTTTATGGTTCTCTTTATGTGAATATGATTGAGTAAAGGACCACTCTCGTCTTGCTGTGCTACACACCGGGTTCTTGGGTTGAAATAACCTATAATCTGCTGTCAATTCTATATGTTTCTAGGATCATTTCCAATGTTTTTCAAACCAATTATCGAAAAACAAGAGCAATTCGCAGATAATACTCACTGCGTGTAAAACCAATAAAGTCACGCTCACCAAACACCTTTCTGAAAAGTTATGGAAACTGTGGGTAAAGTAACGTGTGCTTGTGGAAGAAATACCTCTTGAACCAGTCTGTTGATTTTCAGCTGTTTCTCCCTCTCCAGCATCTCTCCTTTCTCCTTGGCAAGTTTCTTCTCAAACTCGACCTCCTTCTTGTTCTTCTTTTGTTCAAACAGACTTTCCCCTTTGGATTTCTTTCTCTCTTTCCCTTTCTGAGATTATTTTGTTTGAGCACATGAAACGACCACAGACATTGTATTTGTCATGAGCTACGACCACGGCAACATTGTTAAAGACATGAGGGTACTAGAGTAGGGGTTTTCAACTCCAGTCCTCAAGGGCCACCAACAGGTCAGGTTTTCAGGCTATCCCAGATTCAGCACACGTGGCTCAATCAGGGGCTCCCAGCTTCAGCACAGGTGGTTCAATCAGTGGCTCAGTCAAAAACTGAGCCACTGATTGAGCCACCTGTGCTGAAGCTGGGATATCCTGAAAACCTGACCTGTTTATGGGGGGGGGGGGCGGGGTGGGGAATCTTGAGGACTGGAATTGAGAACCCCTGCTCTATTGCATTACAAATATAAAATTTCAAGGCACATTCCAAATATAATTTAACCTATTTACAGTATCCAGCACTAAAGAGGTTAAACATTCCCAAGAAATAAAGGTCCATAGGAAAGAGGGACTCTCCAAAAATGAACTTTATTCCGTTTTCTTCATCACACTATCAGAATAATGTTCACGTTGCAACAATACGACTCATTTCATGACGTGAGCAGCATTTAATAGCATGTGGAGAACATTGAGGCATATACAGAGTGCCTTACATGTAATGAAATATATTTGTAAGACTCTTACGGGGCGAGGGGAGGGTGGGGGGGTCTTGAGGGAGCAAAAAAAAGCATAACACTATATATCGTAAAGTGGGAGGCCCATGACACTGTCCCAACCGATTCATCCCTCACAGGGGTCCAGCTCCGAGCAATGGAACATTCAGGAGAAGATGGGAAGGCAGTAAAGTCCATTCACACATTAAATAATAGCAAATATGAGACACGGTGCAGCCCAGGAGTGGCCAACTCCAGTCCTCGACAGCCACGTATTAGGGCTATCCCAGCTTTAGCACAGTTGGCTCAATCAGCGGCTCGGTCATTTGAGCCACCTGTGCTGAAGCAAGGATATCTTTATAATCTGACCTGTCTGTGGCCGTTGAGAACTGGAGTCGGCCACCCTGTGAGCTTAATCTGTGACGAGACTTTAGAAGTCCAATTTGAGGAGAGTCCTACTTTCAAACATAATCCTAATTTTATTTATCTCCACACACATCCAACATGCAGGTGGACACACGATGGACACACGATGGGACACATGATGGACACACGATGGACACACGATGGACACACGATGGACACACGATGGACACACGATGGACACACGATGGACACACGATGGACACACGATGGACACACGATGGGACACATGATGGGACACACGATGGACACACGATGGACACACGATGGACACACGATGGACACACGATGGACACACGATGGACACACGATGGGACACATGATGGACACACGATGGGACACACGATGGGACACACGATGGACACACGATGGACACACGATGGACACACGATGGGACACATGATGGACACACGATGGGACACACGATGGACACACGATGGACACACGATGGACACACGATGGGACACATGATGGACACACGATGGGACACACGATGGACACACGATGGGACACACGATGGACACACGATGGACACACGATGGACACACGATGGACACACGATGGACACACGATGGGACACACGATGGACACACGATGGACACACGATGGACACACGATGGACACACGATGGACACACGATGGGACACATGATGGACACACGATGGACATGCTTAAGAAAACAATGCTAAAGAAAAACCTTAATAGGTCTACCAGAAATTTAAAAAAAAAAATTTCTTTAAATATTATTATTCAACCATATTGTCAAGGCAACATTTTAAATATTCATATACAAGACTGAACTCATTTGAACTTAATGATTAATATGCAATAAGTCCGTATGAGGCCTGCTGGGCTTGGTCATGCAAAGGTTTGCACACACCTCAGAAGGGAGGCAGCTAAAAGATTTAGCACACAGAGGGGGGCTACTCATTAAACGGTGATAGTGTTAATAGAGGGGAACTCCCATAGACTTCAATTAGAGTTTACTTGCGACAGTGCCCCCATCGTTACTATCGCAGTTTAATGATGCCCAGAAAGTCTTGCATGCAGAAACCAGCACTCAGGACACACCGTACCTTTCTAAGTGTGGGAAATTTTCCTTCATACCGATAAAACCATCCAAATGCTATCGTAATAAAGAAAAACAGTACATGAATAAAATAAACTATAACCGCAATGCTAAAGGAGACGAAACGAGCTGAGAAAGATAACCAACACTTGTAATTGCAGTTGCCAATATTTTACAGGGAGTAATCATTTTTAATGGGGGTCCAACATAGATCAGTGAACATATGTTTTCAGGACCCCAGCAGACAACCATCTGAGATAAGCACAACATCAATACATACAGTATGTTTCTGAGTGTTCCCAACCCAATCCGCTGCCACCAATGTATACCGATCACACGTACAATTAAAGTTTTTTTTAAAGTATGTATATTTAGAACAGCAGAATCCCGTGTTTATCAGCTTTGGATAAAGTTGGGAAGTAAGTAGAATGTATTTGACACAAAACAATATACTGTGCGGTATTCAACATATACCGTATTTCTTAGCCCTTTACTTCCAGAGAAGCCTGCCACACAGCGGGGCTTGGTGCAGTGGGGTTTTGGCAAGGTCTCTTACCTTCTACATTGCGGCATGTCCTCCTGCTACGTTGCATTGTCATGGCAAAGTGTTGTCACATGAATGCAGGAGGAGATGCCGGCTCCGGAGAGAAGGTAAGAGGCACTTACAGAAGCTCCGCGCTCTCCTCTGGCAGTCAGTATAAATGTTGCAGGGAAGAGCGAGCAGCCTCTATAAGCACAGAGCTAGGTGCCGTGGCACCGATATCGAGCCAGCCCTGACCTCAAGCCATACTTATTTTTCCCTTCCTCTTTTTACCCAGCATTAGATCATTTGTGCCCAACAACTAGGTTCAGTGGTCAGGTTTTTAACACAGGTCATACGCAACAAATTATTATAAAAGCCCAGCCGTTTTGCAGGTTTCATTCAGTTACCTTGGTGAAATCACCTAATTTACCGCTGAAACCGAGGTGCGGCATTACTGGCATAAAATAAATGATCCTCAACTTTCGAGTGCAGAGGGGGGTCACATTACACACACCGACCCCTTACACCATACGGGATTTTTTTTTTTTTTAAATATTCAATGCTTTATTGCTACCGGACACATACACACACCCCTACCCCATGTGGGAGCTGAACATGAATACATTTTATATAAAAAACATTCAGGAATCGAACCCAGGACCTTTCATATGCTACTATAAATATACTTAACAGCTATAGCACAGTGCTGTGGACTGCACTGTGTACTATATGTTAAGTTTGTTTTTAGAGTCTGTGACATCACACAAACCCTGTGGCTTGCAGGTAGAGAATAGGTACTAGCATATGAAAGGTCCTGTTTTGATTCCTGTATGATATGGTATAATTTATAAATCATTTCATTTTTATTATAATTTAAAAATTATTAGTTTATTTATTTTATAATTGATAATTTATAAATCATTATATAAAATAATAATTGATAAATTATATCATATCATACAGGAATCAAACCTAGGACTTTTCATATGCTAGTACCAATTCTCTACCTGCAAGACACAGGGCTTGTGTGATGTTACAGACTCTAAAAACAAACTTAACGTGTGCGCGTGTGTTAACAATAAAGCATTGAATGTTTAAAAAAAAAATGGAGATGTTTTTAAATTGGGAGCCACGCTAAGAAAGCGTTATAAGCGGTTCTGCGTTGTAGCGGACCACGCTATAACGGGGTTGAGCTGTATATCTTTATTTATATAGTGCCATCCATGTACATTGCGCTTCACAGCAGTAATACACATGACATTATAACATAACACATAATGGGAATAAGCGCTTCAGACATAAAAGTAACATTAGGAAAAAGGAGTTCCTGCCGCGAAGAGCTTACAATCTAAGTGATATATATATATGCAATTCCAGTGCTGCGTTTTTATGGGCCGGGAGCACCCTCAGGAGTGAGATTTCCATACACATACTTTGCCAATCAATAAATAAAACATAGGGGCCACTATGAGACCCTTCAAAGACAGAGGAGGCAGCAACGCATTTTGTCACATGCCATTTTTAAACTCTGGTTTTGTTTCTCTTTGAACACAATGCTACATTTCAATATCCCAAACTTTAAATAATACACATGTTTTCCCCACAGCTTCTTCTCATGTTACCTTGTAGTAAATGTATACAGATAGCACAATACAGTTGGGGGGTTACTCCTTAACGGAGCAATTCATGCCCTTTTTTTATTTATAGCTTTTTTTTTGAACCCCGCTAATTTCAGCTCCGGGGACCCCCTGCTTCCTGCGATACAGACCTCCAAAGGGGGTGCCGGGTCTCGGAAAAGTTTAAAGCTCCCGCATCTCGCAGGCCAATAGGAAGCCGGTGGAAAAATAATTTATCAAAAGTGGCGCTCAAAAATTAAATCAATGTATAAACAAGTGTATAAAAATAAAGTGATACTAATACAAACACATATGGATGCTGCTTAACCCAGTGGGGGGTCGTTCTCTCGATCCCGTGGACGTGGAAGGGGTGAAGATCATCGGGAAGCGCAAAACCATGTAAAACAGAAAAAATTCCTGATGGTGCAGTACTGTGATATATTTGTGAATAAATATTCAAGGTGCAGTGTGCTAGGTACTCACAAGTGTATGGTGAGTGGTATTCCCATAAAGGTATCTTTGAGGGACAGCCCGTCTGATCGTAGTACAGGTGGGTCTGAGTGATTGTAAAGTGCTGAGGACCTTAGGTAAATAACACAGAAACGGACATAGTGCAGACTGTATAAAATTCTATTAAAAAGGTAAGTGATAATACAATGCACTCACAATGTGTTAAAAGAATACAAGCGTTTAGATCACACAGATCGGATCTCAGTGTAACACTGTCTCAGTCTCCCCTCCGCCTCGGCGTGCGTGTCACTGGTGCGTCTCACCCAAACCGGAAACCGGAAGTGACGTCATCTGCTCTGGGGGACTCCGATCCTGTGGCAATCTTCACTTCATCAGCATCACTCTACGCGTTTCTCCGTGTTGCGGTTTCATCCTGAGTGATGCTGATGAAGTGAAGATTGCCACAGGATCGGAGTCCCCCAGAGCAGATGACGTCACTTCCGGTGTCCGTTTCTGTGTTATTTACCTAAGGTCCTCAGCACTTTACAATCACTCAGACCCACCTGTACTACTATCAGACGGGCTGTCCCTCAAAGATACCTTTATGGGAATATCACTCACCATACACTTGTGAGTACCTAGCACACTGCACCTTGAATAGGAAGCCGGACCTGATGATGTCACGGCTTCCTATTGGCCCGCAGGGGGCCGGTGCTTTGAAACTCCGCCATTACATGAACCCTGGTAGCCGAAAGGAGCTGCTACCGACACCCCTGTATCTCCAGAAATAGGGGGTTCCCAGATCTGAAATTAACAGGCTTCCGCTCCAGAGACACCCTGCTTCAATCCAATGTTAAATCGCCCGCTTGGATTGCCTCTTTATGCTCCTCCCTATAACGCAAGTAATCTTCCATAGAAGCCAACAGGACGCAATAGTGCACCAATCGGCACTACCACAGTTTAATGAATAATCCGCTTAAAGTCAAGATTATTAGCAAAAATGTCGTCTACACCAGCAGAGGGCTCAAAAGCATTTTAGTGGCACATATGGTCCTTTATTAAAGGGAATAAAGAGGTTAGTAGTTAGTAGATTCATACGATTATTCACTATAAAATGAAAACCTTGTTAACACAATGGAACAAAGCGGTGTCTATGAGTGTCCACAAATAGCCATTTAAAGTGATATATTATGTAAAGACATTCTGATACTGCCTGGTTTCATTATGCGTGTGCAGTGGCTGCAGAAAGAGCACGTTACATGTTAAACCGTTATAGTTACTGTACCCTGCCTTGTTTTTCAGCCAGGGTTCCTAGGAACCTCTGGGTTCCCCCGGGCTCCCTAATGGGTTCCCCCAGGCTCCCTAATGGGTTCCCCCGGGTGTCACTAATGGGTTCCCCGTAATTTTTGGGTCATTTTAAAATTGTACCAAATACAGAAGTTACAATTAATCTGATATCAGACGCACTGTTAGAGAGGGTTGGGGTTCCTTAGAATTTCACATGGGGTTCCTTAACCAAAAACAGTACAGACAAGTTACACTATACAGGCTGTATAAAAGCTAAGCGGACATCGCAGCCTCCACACTACAGTATAAGAGATACAGTATGGCGAGTATACTGTACAACCCAATCACAGCTAGAGCTAGAGCTAGATCAAAGCCCATCCCAAGGACTAAGCGATCATGCGATTTGTGAATATTGTATTGTATGTCTATTTATACAGCGCCAAAAGTGTGCTCAGCGCTTCATAAAGAATACAGTACAGGGAATTATAATAATGCAATAAGTGCAGCAAAATCAGACAATAGGAAAGGAAATCCCTGCCCCGGAGAGCTTACAATCTAAGAGGTTTGATGGGGAACTTACAGAGACAGCAGGTGAGGGCGTAAATGCTGTAGATGGCAGTGCTTGGCCACAATGGGTGGTAGGAGTGACTGAGTGTGGGCGAATAGCCATGAGTGCAGGCTGTTGGGATGCTTTGTGGGGTGAGTTTTAAGGTTAGTCAGTATTAAAATGAGAATAGTACAATTTTTACAAATTATGGTTAGTTCAGGTAAAGTAGCAGAAGTAAAAGCATTACCTCTGCTCAGGGTATTTTGTGTTTTGCCAATTGAACATGGTTGAGTAGATGTAACCTAGAATACCTCCTCCTCCCTCTATTTACTGTAGTACAGAGGTGGCCAACCTTTTTTTCAGGGGTGCCCATAGATGAGCACAACTCTTTTGGTGGACCGCTGCCCTACTGTCCCCCTATATCTGGTTTAAATTAATAGCTAAACCTAAACTAAATAACGCCAAACGTGAACAAGGATAATAAAAACATTCAAATATTACAAACATCGTTCCTTGAGAAGAAAACCTAAAAAAAAGAAAAAAGAAGAATCTGATTGTAAAATGTCTGAACATGGATCCCAGTTACAATTTCCAAATATTAGGATTGATTTACGAGGTGGATAACAGAAGCAGAAGGCACCCACATGAGCGTTGGTCAATACAGATCTGTACTTCATTTAAACAAAGTTCATTGCTGAAAACGTCTGCTCACAAAACAAATATGAGCAGCTGTTAAGAGTAGCGAATGGCAGCAAACAGATGACACCCTTTGGCTGCCACCAACATAACAACAACTACACGAAAAACAAAGGGGGATAGAAGTGCCGACAAGCACGTTGCCTCTAAATACAAAGTTCCACAGATGTATCACAAAACAAAATGATCAAGTAAAGAAGTCAGTTAAAGTATTTCCTGCAAACTCTTTATTTTAATAAACCTTGGACTTTATATACCATCTAAAAGGCATTTGAAATTCAACAACAATATATACACATATTGATTGTCAAAACCCTGCATAACAGTTGACTTACAATTGTAAATGAATATATAACTTATGGTATTCAGTTATATATATATATTGCTTTTTAAATGAGAAATAATTTAAATCTATTAAAAGAGTAATAAAACAATCTATCCATTGGATCATTTCTGACTGTCAGGCCGAAATGAAAGACACTGTAACAGATATGAAGCCAGAAAAAGGAAGGTAAAGAAGAACCCCAAACCTGCTTGTTTTGCCTCCCAGCGTCTGAGACATCCTCTGCATGGTGATGTTTCTCATCAACTAGGAACAAAAATGAGGAAGAGAGTGAAAAGTGACGGGAAGCTGCGGAGCGGATTCAATACGTTTCGGATTGCAGAAAACCCCCATTCAAGTCAATGGGAGTTTTCGCATGACTGCACCATTTAGTTTTGAATCAGCAGCTACTGTATATATCAATTCCTAAAGAGAGGAGCCTGGTGCACACTGGACTTTAATCTCTCTTCTTAAGGTTCTTGGTTCTACTTGAAATAAAGGAAACTTGTTCCTCATATTTCTTACACGTGACTCAGGTTCTCTTCCACCTCACACCTGGATGATCTTTTTGGTGCAGAGGAAAGGACAAGACATTGGTACTTTGTATCATGGGCACCATAGAATTTCTCCACAACGCCTCCTACTGCTCCATGCAACTTATCAAGAAATAGATGAATGGTACTAATAAGGTAACAGCTAAAATGCATCTTCTTTTTTTTTGCTAACAATGTAGCATCAGAAATAATTATTTTCAGATTATTACATAGATTTCAGAGTCCTTTGTTTGAGGCCCAAAGGTTAAAAAGAACATATGAAATAGGAGGCTTCCATTGGCCAACCTTTCCTAGCCAAACACTTTTAGGAAGGATCGGAAGTGTCAATTATATAGTCAAAAATCAATTGTAGTATCTTTTTTATAAACAAACTTCTGCACTGTATGTTACCTATTGATTTGTGCTCAGTCTCTAAGGTCTGTTCTTGACATTTGGGAGAATGGTACAGGCAGTCCTCGTTTTACAACGCTTCGCTTTACAACGAATGGCTTATCCAACGCTATGCAATGCATACCTATATTCATTTTTACAACGCAAAAACGGCTTATCCAACGCTCTTACGACGCTTTGCAAAGTTGTTTATGTGTATATAATATATTTATTATACTATATAATATATTATATTTTTATATTATATTATATATTATGTTATATTATATATATATAATACAGTATATACACTATATAATTTATGTGTGTGCTGCATATCTTATTGTCTGCGTAAAATATTTTGTGTATTTTAGCATTAAAAATGCCTTCAGGAACGGAACCTTTCATTTAAACAGTGTTCCTATGGGAAAACGTGTTTCGCTTTACAACGTTTCGCTATCCAACGCCATTTTGAGTAACGCATTGTGTCGGATAACCGAGGACTGCCTGTAGTTACAACATTGTAAAGAGTTACTTTCCATTATTGTTTCAGCAGTTTTGTTACCTCAGTTATAGTGTGAACTTAAATGTTATATATGGATTGCTTGCTATTTATTTCATTTAAAAGGTAAAGACTAGATAAAGCAGCAAAACAGTTAGCACTGCACATTTATATATATATTTTTTTCATTACAGGATTGAAGCGGGACCTGACCCACGTTAATTTCAGCCCAGGGACACCCTGCTTATGGAGATACTAGCCTCTGTAGCAGGGCCGGTATCTCTGAAGTTTAAATGTCTCGGTCCCGTTGGACCAATAAAAAGCCACAAGGGATGACATCACGGCTTCCTATTTGCCCAGCGGGACATTTAAATGCCACCATTATGTTAGGCACACAGATACCGGCACCTTCTATGGAGGTTAGCATCTCTGCAAGCAAGGGGTCACTGGAGCTGAAATTGACGCAGTTCAGTTCTGGAGACCCCCTGCTTCAAAATCCTGTGATTAAATAAAAAATGTATCATTTAAATTGCGCCGAACGACATAGTCAGCTGCTTTAATTTTACATTTTTCAAAAGCCGCACAGGAGTAGGGCGAACTGAACAAAATGACACAGTCTTTGCTTTCTCAACGTTTGTTTTATCCCTGGGGGGGTCACAGTATGAGGTACTGCGCTGTTACAGTATGAGGTACTGCGCTGTTACAGTATGAGGTACTGCGCTGTTACAGTATGAGGTACTGCGCTGTTACAGTATGAGGTACTGTGTTGTTACAGTATGAGGTACTGCGCTGTTACAGTATGAGGTACTGCGCTGTTACAGTATGAGGTACTGTGCTGTTACAGTATGAGGTACTGCGCTGTTACAGTATGAGGTACTGTGCTGTTACAGTATGAGGTACTGCGCTGTTACAGTATGAGGTACTGCGCTGTTACAGTATGAGGTGCTGCGCTGTTACAGTATGAGGTACTGCGCTGTTACAGTATGAGGTGCTGCGCTGTTACAGTATGAGGTACTGCGCTGTTACAGTATGAGGTACTGTGCTGTTACAGTATGAGGTACTGCGCTATTACAGTATGAGGTACTGCGCTGTTACAGTATGAGGTACAGTACTGTGCTGTTACAGTATGAGGTACTGCGCTGTTACAGTATGAGGTACTGTGCTGTTACAGTATGAGGTACTGTGCTGTTACAGTATGAGGTACAGTACTGCGCTGTTACAGTATGAGGTACTGTGCTGTTACAGTATGAGGTACTGTGCTGTTACAGTATGAGGTACTGCGCTGTTACAGTATGAGGTACTGTGCTGTTACAGTATGAGGTACTGCGCTGTTACAGTATGAGGTACTGCGCTGTTACAGTATGAGGTACTGCGCTGTTACAGTATGAGGTACTGTGCTGTTACAGTATGAGGTACTGCGCTGTTACAGTATGAGGTACTGTGCTGTTACAGTATGAGGTACTGCGCTGTTACAGTATGAGGTACAGTACTGCGCTGTTACAGTATGAGGTACTGTGCTGTTACAGTATGAGGTACTGTGCTGTTACAGTATGAGGTACTGCGCTGTTACAGTATGAGGTACAGTACTGCGCTGTTACAGTATGAGGTACTGCGCTGTTACAGTATGAGGTACTGTGCTGTTACAGTATGAGGTACTGCGCTGTTACAGTATGAGGTACAGTACTGCGCTGTTACAGTATGAGGTACTGCGCTGTTACAGCATGAGGTACAGTACTGCGCTGTTATGAGGACAGCCACAAACCCAGTAGGATGGTCCAAACAAAGTGGTTCTTAATGTTTCCTAAGAGGCTTTAGCCCTTATTCCATCGCATGGAAAACCCATTGAAATTAAAGGGGCTTACTGTGCGGTAATGCCGGGTCAGCGATATTCGGACTTTGCAGCATAAGGGCCTTAATGACAATACATTCCCTATCCGTCATACTAACCTGGGGGAAAGGTGGTATTGCTGCAGCTTGCTACCCAACACGCATAACACATAAAGAAGCCAGATAACAGCTGAATGTTACAAGAATATCAGGGATACAAAGATCGGTGCATACATATCACGTCCTCTATTTTAAAATCTAACCGGGGAGAAAGATTCACCTGCAGAAGAAGACCGTTCAATCTTGTGTCAGCTTTGACAACAATAGCTTGTCACCAGAAATATACAGCACGGATTATCTAGGCATTCCAGATCCAATCAATGCAACTCGGTTTCACGCAGTCGTCTTAAACGTGGGCAATTCAGTACAGTAATTGCATTTCATATCTACTACATACAGTATGCAACGGTTATCTGACCAACAAATGGAATCTCATTTTGCCAGATTTATGTATTGTAACAACTCTCTTTTGTAAACATTTTCCGAAAACAGCTTTTTATCAAGTCATCTTTTGAAACCTCGCTGGCGAAAGCCGGCTTTAGTATGTACAGAAGATAATCAGGTGACCAGTGGATCACTAGATACACGTTTGTAAGGATGATGTAGTGAATGTTACCAACAGGCATTTTCTTAATATTTCGGAGTGCTTTAATCCTGGTAATTGGCAATAACTGGAGGGGGACTTGGAAACATTTAAAGTGAGTCGTTCTTCGGCCCAAGACTTTCAGATTCCAATATTTATTGTTAAAATTGGCTCGGATAATGGCACTGCTTCTTCGAAATGTCTGTTGAAAACTACTGTAGGAATCTGAGCATTGTTGCATACATTTCTGTCAGGCAAATTCAGTAAGTATAAAAAAATGGGTTTATCCACAAAAATGCAAATATCGGTGAAAATCTGGCAACATATTGTTAGAGATTTATGCACAATCTATGCACCGTTTGGCTGTAGTGTTTATTTGAATTAATGTTCACCCAATCTGCCATGAAGAATACAGCTCTATGTATCAGTCAGAGCACTGCATATAGAATTATCTTGTCTTTTACTGTATGATTGTAAACAATGGGTGAACATGTGTATTAAAATCATCATGAATTGCAGCTTTGTGTACAAACAAGCTGTAAACGATATCATTTACATGCCGGCACACACCCATGTTGCCAGCATTTTCCACACGTCCGTTTGCAAGTACAGCTCTTTGTGCATTAACCCATGTTATCTTTGGAATGATAGCTCGTACTATAGAAGGACAAGGGAATCAAATACACTATGTGCCTTTGTCACATATCAATAAAACTGAAAATATGCGTCTCTCCCATGTTTGCCTTTTCCAATAAACCTTCAAAGTAAAGGACGTATTGAAGTTTTACGCCATACAATTAGTATGTGTGACCTCAATGTGCATCAGCTGCACTGACTTACTTTTATGTTTTGATGGGGGGCTGCGGTGTGTTTGTGGGGGTACAGGCTTTGGTTCCTCTTTACGCCCCCAATCTTCTTCCCATTCTTTTTTTATCTTTTCTTCCTGGGCAGATATTCTAACACAAGAAAGGCACGGCAGGTGACTCATGCTGCGAGTATAGAAGCTGTGAGAGCGGTTTGCAGTAACATCATTTTTGCCATTAACTAGAAAGTACACGGGGGATAAACCTTGAATTCTGCCGCAGCAAATACATTAGCCAGAGCCGGCTCCTCTGTCCTCCTTCTAAGGATTTATTGCACCAGTAACATTTCTGAGCAGAATGACCTCTCACGGCTGATCATATTTAGTTATAAAAAAGGTTGTGTAGTGTTTTTTTTTTTTTGAAGAGCCAATATATTTACTGTATATATCTATAGGTCTATCATCTTACAGCTTTAAACGTGCAGTCTCATATTGGACGATATTGAACAAATGACAGACATATATTATCATCTTAAAACCCGGTGACTGATGACTTTAAAACACGAATAAGTATTTTACAATAACGTGTGTATGTTTGGAAAGGTTTCATTGTTTTTTTCTTGCAGAACGGACTTAAATGAGGGGCTTATTCTCTGTCCTCTATCTTTATAATACACGAATGAGATTTTCTCACTCCCTCTGCATGTTAAATAACCTACTAGAAACACGGGAGTTATGGGAGAGGCAAGGGCATTAAACTCACCCTAATTTTCATATTATAAATGTTTACCAAGACAAGATTCACAAATAAATGTAAAACAAATACAAATAAATTACTTACGGAACAAAAAGGCACATTTCACCTAGTATTAACTAACTCAACAGATTAGGCATTAGATCATTTGATTATTAGGAGTGGAGCGGCTCAGTGAGTAAAGGCACTGACTGATAGCAACGACACTGAGCTTGGAGCAGGGGAACCTGGTTCAATTCCTGGTGTCGGCACCTTGGGCAAGTCACTTTATCTCCCTGTGCCTCCGGCACCAAAAACATAGATTGTAATCTCACCTGTAAAATCCTATGTGCTGCCTACCGCGCACTATACTGTAATTGTGACGTGCTTTGGGGGCCATTTTATACTATACTATAGAAATAAAGTTATTATAAGTGGAACTAACCCTTTAAATACTGTGCCTTCAGCGCTACTCATTGCATGTCAACTCAATAACTGTGTGCTTAAACCACTTACTTTTTCATTTCTTTATGGTATCTTTCCTCTTCCACTGCTACCTTTTGAGAAATCTCCTTTTTTCTCCTGTAAAAGAAAAAAAAAACAATTAGTGCACCGTAGTCAAATACTGTAGCTGCTCCTCTAGATAAAAGCACAAACGCTACTACCATTATATCCCAATTATAGAAAGTGCAGAGAAGAGCCACCACATTAATACCAGGAGGGAGGAGGGTAATCTGATTTATGAGGAGAGGCTAGCGAAATTAGATGTATTTACATAAGAAAAGAGGCGTCTCAGAGGGGATATGATAACTATATACAAATATATCCGGGGACAGTACAAGGAGCTTTCAAAATAACTATTCATCCCATGGGCAGTACAAAGGACTCGGGGCTATCCCTTAATGTTGGAGGAAAGGAAATTTCACCAGCAACAAAGGAAAGGGTTCTTTACAGTAAGGGCAGTTAAAATGTGGGATTCATTACCCATGGAGACTGTGATGGCAGATACAATAAATCTGTTCAAAAAGGGTTGGACATCTTTTTAGAAAGGAAAGTTATACAGGGATATACCAAATAAGTATACATGGGAAGGATATTGATCCAGAGATTAATCTGATTTTCCAATTCTTGGCGTCAGGAAGGAATTTATTTTTCCCTTATGGGATATCATTGGATGATATGTCAGTGGGGTTTTTCTGTTTACCTTCCTCTGGATCAATATACAGCAAGAACGGATATACTGTAGGATAAAGTATCTGTCATATAAATTTAGCATAGGTTGAACTTGATGGACATACGTCTTTTTTCAACCTCATGTACTATGTAACATTTCACAACACCCCATGCACAAAAAATGCTCTGCTGACATCTTTGAAAGATGAAGAACATTAGGAGAATTTAAGGCCAAAGAATCATAACATGTTTACAAAACAGGTTGCATTTTCATGATCTGGCCTGAAATACTAATAATATACATAAAACATAGCATACACCTTTGCCTGGGCAGGTACATTTAATTGTAGTAGGGAGCTTCAGTCTAATAGCCCGAGTAGTGCAACAAGTATCGCTCAGGCGGAAGGTTTGCATTTTTGAGAAACCAATTACAAGCCGGTAGGGGCTGCAATATGTTGCAGAAAAGTCTGAAACTGGATGCGCTGAATGGCAGCCGGGCGCTTCTTACATGTTTTCTTTCTCTTGCTGTTCCTTGAGGATTTTGTTGGTTTCCACTGCGAGTTTCTTCTGATGCAACAGTTCTTGGCGTTCCAGTTCGTGTTGGCGTTGCTCCGTGAGCCTTTCATTTTCAGTCATAAACAGCTCTCTACCCTTTGGGGGAAAACAGATGAATGCAAATCAATCAACCCTCTCATTGGTTCTCAACTCCAGTCCTCAAGGGCCACCAACCGGCCAGGATTTAAGGATATGATTGGGGGGCAATGCTTGTACGCTGTAGAACGCACTGGGACTGCCGCCTTAGAGCACGGCCTTGTAGTAGCAGGTCTTTAAAGTTGTGCGTTTCAGGCTGTGGTTATCATTCAATCCACATCGTAATGAATTCCCAATTACAAAACGTGCGTCGTTTTCTCCAGTTAATATCAGTTTTTGTTTAAGGAGTGAAAACTGGGTTAAAAAAAAAAGAAGAAAAAAATATACCCTCTTGAATTGAAGATTATACATATGCAATGGTGCTTACAAAGTGCTCTACAGGGACAAATACTGAAGTTATATACAGTAGTAATGAAAAATGTGTGAATAAAGGTGTTTTAGAGCAGAATAGTAGAATCAGACCATTTGAAAATCTCCTTATGTCCATATCGGGGCCGCAGACAGATTTCCCAGGGCCCAGGACTAGAGTTATGACTGCCCCCCCCCCACCCCCCTCCGCACCCACCCGTGTCGGTGGTCTTGCAAACCCCCCATTTCATACCTCACGAGCCCCCTCTATTTCCCCCCCCCCTCCGTCTTCCCATGTATTTCTCTACCCTCGCCCAGTGTCAGATTTACCATTAGGCCGGGCCTATGTCTTCCCCCATTTGCACTCGCGCTCCTGGGCCTTTTCCAGCCTAATGGGAAGGACTTGCTTACCTTTGCTGGTCGCCTCTGTTCTGCCGCCCTGCTTCTCCTTCAAAACCGAGCATCAAATTATGCCGTGGACTTCACAAACGATGTCATAAGGCGTCTCGTTGCCATGGCAACTGTGACGTCACGGCGTCAGGTTGGTCACATCCATTGCGTCATTTGACACTGGATTCTGAAGGAGAAGCAGGGCGGCAGAAAGAAGGCGGCAGACACAGGCACGTGATTAAGGGCACTAGAAATCCGCAGCTGTATCCTTCTCACCCCCCTCCTCATCTCTTACACCCCCTCTCTCCTCTCACTCTCCCCCCCCCCCTCCATCAATTGCCCCACTCGCACTCAAAATCCCCTCACACTCAAACTGCTGGGAATATTGGCAACAAATTATCCCAAACAGGAAAGTGTTGCAAAGATCTTGCACTGCTGTGGACGTGGGCTAAAACCTGCTATAGAAATCAAATTATGCTTTAAAATTCATTAAAAATGTCATTAAGAGTTGAATAATAAAAAAAAGTTAAATGCAGTATTGAAATGCAGAACTGATTTATTTAAAAATAAACCCATAAGATTTCACGTTTTGCTGCTTTAATACAAATGCTGGGAACCAATTGCAGTTATCTCCATGTGTTTGTCTTTTGCCAGAACCCTCTGATTGCATCAGTTTAGCTGCAGACATGTCACCGAATACAGAGACCTATATCAGCTGAAGGGAGCGATCGGGCCACTTTTGGCCAAATATCCCCCCCCCCCCGAATAAGCCCCTTACTATAGCTCAGTAATTGTCCTTCAATACATATTGGTTACTGGGATTCTCCTCATGTAGTTGCTCTTTTTTCACTTAAAAGTATAAACCAAACTACAGAAGAACATTCGTTTTGTTCATAAAAATATGAAGAAGTCTTGGGCCTGAGGATGTCTTCTCGCTATTCTGAGTCAGCTACAGCAACGACCTTATGTATTGGGGCTGCAATAACATCACACAGCATCAACATACAGCACACTCCAGGTTTTACACGCTATTCAAAAGCAGAACTTGCATAGTATAGAACAGTAGATCATACATGACGCCAGCATGACCAATGACAAGTTGCGTGTAAGGCCTGGGACATACAGTAGTGAGTTTTAAGCTCGCTGAGGCGGGCTGAGCCGCGCTGACCAGATGCACAAAGCCCCTGCATCTGTCATCAGCGTGGCTATAGTTTCTCCCTCCGCATGCGCGCTGATGCGTGCGGAGGCTGAGAAACTTTGCAGAGACAGGCAGGTTTCAAATTTGCCGCTCGGGGAACGATGTGAGCGGTCACGTGACCGCTCACATCCAATGGGAGCGAGGGACTAGCCTCGTCTCCCGCTCCGCCTCCTGGCACGCCTCCGCTCCGCCTCTGCTCTGCCCCCGCCCCGCCTCGCCCGCTGAGCGCGCTCACTGCCTCGCCTGCAAGGACAGGAAAAAGCTCCATTTTGGAGCAGGCGAGGCAGAGCAGGAGCGCGGCTCAGCGCTGTTTGCTCCTCTATGTCCCAGGCCTCAGAGAACATATGTGTAAGCAGAATGCAGTTCATGAGATTTTTGCTGCAATCTTCCAGTGCCTTCCCTAGTTCTCAGCTATAACACATAATTACTTTATAAGTAGACCATCTAACCAAAGAAAACCAATTGGCTTTGGTAGGACAGCCGGCCCGGCCAGAGCAGCTGCTATTACTTGCAGCACACGGGCGGCGCACTGTACATTTGTTCTGATAGATGGATTACTTACTGCTCCTGTTACAATGGTGATAGTCAGGCTCCGGCTGCTTTTTAACACTTTCACTGCCTGAATAAAGAAAGCCAGAGAAAGGGGATTTATATAGAGATGCTCGCTGGAGGACACAGCAGAAAATGACGACTGCACCCTCCCTGATCACTTTATTAAACCCAGCGACTGATGTACAGTAAAACAAGTACCACATCTGTATCTGAAGAACTAACAAGGTTACGGATACAGAAGACAAGCACAAAGTAAAAATCACAGCAGGATAGGGGGCTGCACAGGGAACCTTACCCCAGGGGGCTCCACAGGGAACCTTACCCCAGGGGGCTGCACAGGGAACCTTACCCCAGGGGGCTGCACAGGGAACCTTAACCCAGGGGGCTGCACAGGGAACCTTACCCCAGGGGGCTGCACAGGGAACCTTACCCCAGGGGGCTCAACTCCAGTCTGCAAGCCCCTCCCACCCCCCCAACAGGTCAGGTTTAAGGATATTTCAGCTTCAGCACAGATGGCTCAATAAGTCCCTGCTTCAGCACAGGTGGCTCAGTCAAAGACTGAGCCACTGATTGAGCCATCTGTGCTGAAGCTGGGATAACCTTAAAACCTGACCTGTTAGTGGGTGGGTGGGAGGGAGGCTTGAGGACTGGAGTTGAGCGCCCCTGCCTTACAATATCTATACAGCCGAAGCTTTAAATGAAGATAAACGCCTTTGCTTTCTATAGATGGGTTTCCCGTGTTCTGTTTATGTAGTAACAAATATACAGGATGATCAGGCTGGTCTACGAGACATACCTGTAATTAGCCACTGGCTGAAACATGCTATTGACATCTCTTTCATCCTATTCATTTTATATACAAGACACGTTTTATATTTCCATTAAAGAATTTGCATGAATTGGTAAAAAACAAAAAAATAAGCTGTGTGTGCTGTGCACGCGCATAGTAAGTGAAACTTCTTTGACTTTTGTCACAGAAATTGTATTTGTGTTGGTGATGTTTTAATTAAAAATCAAAATACAATTTCATTGACAAAACGCAAATAAATTTGACTTATAACGCGCTTGCTCGGCACACATCCCCTGTATTAGCTATTTGCACTAAGTGTGAATTCCTTGTGTGTATGTGTGTCAATCAGTGTGTGTGTGTGTCAGTCAGTGTGTGTGTGTATGTGTATCAGTCAGTGTGTGTGTGTGTGTGTGTGTGTGTGTGTGTGTGTGTGTGTGTGTGTGTGTGTGTGTGTGTGTGTGTGTGTGTCAGTCAGTGTGTGTGTGTATGTGTGTCAGTCAGTGTGTGTGGGTATGTGTGTCAGAGTGTGTGTGTATGTGTGTCAGTGTGTGTATGTGTGTCAGTCAGTGTATGTGTGTATGAGTGTCAGTCAATGTACAGTATGTGTGTATGTGTGTCAGTCAGTGTGTGTGTGTATGTGCGTCAGTCAGTGTGTGTGTATGTGTGTCAGTCAGTTTGTGTGTGTGTGTGTGTGTGTGTGTGTCAGTCAGTGTGTGTGTATGTGTGTCAGTCAGTGTGTGTGTGTGTGTGTGTGTGTGTGTGTGTGTGTGTGTGTGTGTGTGTGTGTGTGTGTGTGTGTGTGTGTGTGTGTGTGTGTATGTCAGTCAGTGTGTATGTGTGTCAGTCAGTGTGTATGTGTGTCAGTGTGTGTGTGTGTGTGTGTGTCAGTCAGTGTGTGTGTATGTGTGTCAGTCAGTGTGTGTGTATGTGTGTCAGTCAGTGTATGTGTATGTGTGTCAGTCAGTGTGTATGTGTGTCAGTGTGTGTATGTGTGTCAGTCAGTGTGTGTGTGTATGTGTGTCAGTCAGTGTGTATATGTGTGTCAGTCAGTGTGTGTATCTGTGTCAGTCTGTGTATGTGTGTCAGTCTGTGTGTCAGTCTGTGTATGTGTGTCAGTCTCTGTGTGTATGTGTGTGTCAGTCAGTGAGTGTGTATGTGTGTGTGTCAGTGTGTGTATGTGTGTGTGTCAGTCAGTGTGTGTATGTGTGTGTCAGTCAGTGTGTGTGTGTATGTGTGTCAGTCAGTGTGTGTGTGTGTATGTGTGTCAGTCAGTGTATGTGTGTATGTGTATCAGTCAGTGTATGTGTGTCAGTCAGTGTGTGTGGGTATGTGTGTCAGAGTGTGTGTGTATGTGTGTCAGTGTGTGTATGTGTGTCAGTCAGTGTATGTGTGTATGAGTGTCAGTCAGTGTACAGTATGTGTGTATGTGTGTCAGTCAGTGTGTGTGTGTATGTGCGTCAGTCAGTGTGTGTGTATGTGTGTCAGTCAGTTTGTGTGTGTGTGTGTGTGTGTGTGTGTCAGTCAGTGTGTGTGTATGTGTGTCAGTCAGTGTGTGTGTGTGTGTGTGTGTGTGTGTGTGTGTGTGTGTGTGTGTGTGTGTGTGTGTGTGTGTGTATGTCAGTCAGTGTGTATGTGTGTCAGTCAGTGTGTATGTGTGTCAGTGTGTGTGTGTGTGTGTGTGTCAGTCAGTGTGTGTGTATGTGTGTCAGTCAGTGTGTGTGTATGTGTGTCAGTCAGTGTATGTGTATGTGTGTCAGTCAGTGTGTATGTGTGTCAGTGTGTGTATGTGTGTCAGTCAGTGTGTGTGTGTATGTGTGTCAGTCAGTGTGTATATGTGTGTCAGTCAGTGTGTGTATCTGTGTCAGTCTGTGTATGTGTGTCAGTCTGTGTGTCAGTCTGTGTATGTGTGTCAGTCTCTGTGTGTATGTGTGTGTCAGTCAGTGAGTGTGTATGTGTGTGTGTCAGTGTGTGTATGTGTGTGTGTCAGTCAGTGTGTGTATGTGTGTGTCAGTCAGTGTGTGTGTGTATGTGTGTCAGTCAGTGTGTGTGTGTGTATGTGTGTCAGTCAGTGTATGTGTGTATGTGTATCAGTCAGTGTGTGTGTGTCAGTCAGTGTGTGTGTGTGTGTGTGTGTCAGTCAGTGTGTGTGTGTGTGTGTGTGTGTGTGTCAGTCAGTGTGTGTGTGTAAGTCTGTGTATGTGTGTCAGTCTGTGTATGTCAGTCTGTGTATGTGTGTCAGTCTGTGTGTGTATGTGTGTGTCAGTCAGTGAATGTGTATGTGTGTGTCAGTCAGTGAGTGTGTATGTGTGTGTCAGTCAGTGTGTGTATGTGTGTGTGTCAGTCAGTGTGTGTGTCAGTCAGTGTGTGTATGTGTGTGTCAGTCAGTGTGTGTATGTGTGTGTGTCAGTCAGTGTGTGTCAGTCAGTGTGTGTATGTGTGTGTGCCAGTCAGTGTGTGTATGTATGTGTCAGTCAGTGTGTGTGTATGTATGTCTGTCAGTGTTTGTGTGGTGTGTATGTCTCTCTGTCGGTGTCCCGCCCCCCCCCCCCCTCTGATGGTGCTGTGGGGGAAACATTCCCTTGAACAGCCAACACCAACAGCCTCTTCTGCCGCCATAACTGCTGCGCATGTGCGGCATTGGAGCGGGAGCGGCAATGGCGGACGTTCACTCGCCCCCGATGGCAGCACAGTTGCGCAGCACGCAGACCCCGCAGCCATTGGTGTTGGCTTCCTCCGGCAGCCGGGTCAGCGGCCTCCAGCCCCCCGGGGAGCCGCTGTAGCAATGCATCTGGGGGGAATGGCGGCACGCATGTGCTGGAGCGGCCGGGCCTGAGGGGAGGGGTTAGCCATCACAACAGCGCATGCGCGGAATGGCAGCGAGCAGTGAGTGGGGAACGGCGGCCGTTAGGAGCAGGGCCGGTGGCTATCGTCGCCGCATATGTCAGCAACTGTGTGGGGGGTGCGGCGGCCATCAAGAGCGGCGCCGGCGGCTATCGCCACCGCCGCCGCATCTGATTTTTTTGAGCGGTTGGGATCATGTCAGTGTTGGGGTCGGGCTGAGCCAGAACACAGCCCGGCCTCAACTGCCAGCACTGACGTCACATCCGTTTCATTTCTGTCTCCACAATTCATTTTTGCCCCAGTTCGAATGAGGTGCCACTAAGGAAGTTTCACTTAAAAAAAAGACATAATTGTAACATCATTTTATAGCATCTTACTATGTGCAGAAAAAGCAGTCAATATAATTCTTTATAAATAAAAATGCAATTATTAATAGCAAGGAAAGTGGCAAACAAATAATAACAAGGAGACGATACTATACAGTTTTGAAAAGATAAATGGTATGATGAACGTTAAAAAGGAGATATCATGGCGTGCTAAGGTCACACAGAGTTTAAGTATATAGCTGAGGCTATAATCAAATACCCAGGCACCTGTATTCAAGAGCAACATGTTACCCCCTACGTGACACGTCCCAGAACAGTTTTCCAGGTTTCTAATCACCAGGTCACGTTTGCAATCCTCTGCATACACAGAAATATACCTCTTTATGGTCCAAGTTAGAGAAATCCACTCCATTAACTTCCACTATTTGATCTCCTACCTTAGGATAAGAAAAGCAGAAATATAACAACTGCAAGCACTCCATTTAATAATGTAAGCAGCAACGAGTATTCCCCAATCCCACTTAAAGTCAAATATATAAATTTGTGTAACAATTCCTTATACGTTTCTCTATCGTTTGAACACACACATCCTTGTCAAACACTTCAGTAGTAATCAACAAGTAATACATTTTAGGATATATTAAATATATATGTCAAAGTGAATTTACAAGGGATTGCCTAATTAATGAAGCTTTGGTTTACAAATATGTTTGCACTTGATTTCTCATTATTTGGCTCTTTCAAACACCTGACCTTTAATCTAAAACAAAGAGATACTCTCCTACAACAGCCAACTTGAATTACAGTAAGTTGGAGCCTTTTTCAAATGGGAGATTGCATGGTCTTGCAGTTTAATATTTAAGGCACGATTCGCTAAGCTCTGTTAGTCTATTTAATGTGATGTTAACGTAAGTTAGCGACCATTTATAGTAACGCGGTATTTATTGCGACGTTAACCGGGGTTTACTCTCCTTTTAAAGCACGGCATTATGAATAACCTATGTTATTCTAAACGGAATGCAAAGGTTATTACATCCTCCCTAACTGTGGAGTTGGTCCCATTCAGACACTGAAATAAGGCTTTTGATGGGGAGTGGAGAAGAGAAATACCTGTGAATACACCTGAGATACCTGGGGCATATACAAATGCCATAAATTATCATATTTCCCAGTACCCCAGGTGTGTTCACAGGTATCTCCCCAAGTGGAGTATACAGTAGTTTCATCTATTTTAATGGGTCCGCTAATAAATTGGCACAATTCTTCTGTCTGTCCCTTACATATTTAACCGAGTTTAGTGAATCTAGCCCAGAGCGCATATGGCAGAGTGGCAAATCTTTTCCTACCTGTATGCTAACACGTTCTAAAAGTGCATTTAGCAAGTACAGTATCAACTATGCCTTAGAACAGCACTCATACTTACCCCAAAACATGGGATTGCACCATTGCTTCTTGGTAATGGCTCAGAACAGTGGTTTGCAACCTTTCTTTAGTTAAGAAACCCTATGTGAAATTCTGGGGAACCCCAACCCTCTCTAATAGTGTGTCCAATATCAGATGCTTTGTAAGGAACCCCAACCCTCTCTAACAGTGCGTCCAAGATCAGATGCATTGTAAGGAACCCCAACCCTCTCTAATAGTGCGTCCAAGATCAGATGCATTGTAAGGAACCCCAACCCTCTCTAACAGTGCGTCCAAGATCAGATGCATTGTAAGAAACCCCAACCCTCTCTAATAGTGTGTCCAAGATCAGATGCATTGTAAATTCTTCTGTATTTGGTACAATTTTAAAATGATCTGAAAATTACAGGGAACCCATTAGAGATGCCCGGAACCCCTGGTAGAAAAACACTGGCTCAGAAAATTAGTTGCTTCCATTTAACTTATTTGAGTGCTTTGGACATGTGATACATTGTATCATATCGCGGTGTCCTGACGTTTACAAGGACAACCGTCTCCTACATTCCATTCTGTGTTTCCTCATCAGTGTGTCGTACATCATTCAAAATGTTTCTACTTTAGCCTGAGGACTGGTAAAGCGGCACGACGTTTTACATTTGTGATCTAAAGTAGTTAATAGAAGATCAAAGAGAACAGATACAAACCAGCGCCCGCAGGGTATAAAGTCCAATAAGTCCAAATGAGGGGAAAGGAGAGAAAGTCCAATAAGTCCAATGAGAGGGGGTTCTCCAATCAGGTGATCCGTTTACACGTGGATAGAAACAAGGACAATAATCATAGTGTATACTGTAAAAAGCGCAAAACAATAAAAACAAACTACAAGCAACAAAGACATAACATGGAACACAGAAGCTGAAATAAAAACTATTTAATAAAACAAAGGAGCCTGCTGCAGCGGGTCATCAAGGGGTTAAAACCCAAAACCCGACTTACAGCAGGACCGGATAAAATGCGCGTGTGAAACCAACAGGAACGAATGCCAAAAGCTGTGAGAGTCCTCCGTGGGCGCCTGGATGTGCGCTGGGATTATTGTAGCTCCCTCCAAAGTGTGGAAGGTTCCCAGATTGGACACAGGGAAAGGGGAGCTGAACACAGCTATACACATCAGTGGGGACCTCTCTCATGATGGCGTTGCTTCCTGCAGAGGAGCGACGCCATCACAGCGCACATCCAGGCGCCCACGGAGGACTCTCACAGCTTTTGGCATTCGTTCCTGTTGGTTTCACACGTGCATTTTATCCGGTCCTGCTGTAAGTAGGGTTTTGGGTTTTAATCCCTTGATGACCCGCTGCAGCAGGCTCCTTTGTTTTATTAAATAGTTTTTATTTCAGCTTCTGTGTTCCATGTTATGTCTTTGTTGCTTGTAGTTTGTTTTTATTGTTTTGCGCTTTTTACAGTATACACTATGATTATTGTCCTTGTTTCTATCCACGTGTAAACGGATCACCTGATTGGAGAACCCCCTCTCATTGGACTTTCTCTCCTTTCCCCTCATTTGGACTTATTGGACTTTATACCCTGCGGGCGCTGGTTTGTAGCTGTTCTCTCTGTTCATCTCTGGTATTGTTCATACCAGTTTACCTGGCTGCCCTGGTACCATTTTTGATTTTTTCACTTACACCTCTTTTATTGATATTACTGTGAAGGGGACTAGCGCCACATAGCACTTTCTTTTTGTGTTAATAGAAGATCAAACTTATGCACACTTATTTTATCCAAGAATCTCCTGATTCATTTTCAAAGGGGGATTTCCTAACGGTTGGGCTCCATTTGTTACACAAAGATAAACTCCTGGGGGGTATTATAACAGCACCAAAATGAGCAGCCTTTTCTCATGATTACACACAAATCGTGCAACTCCACATTCTATTATACATGCCGACCAGCTAAAGCGGAAGACATTAAGTTACTGAACATGAGTTTTTGCACCATTGCCAGTAGTGGACATAACTGGAAAATTAATCAAATACTGTGCAAGTCTTGTGTGAGAGAAATATACTATGCACATCACTCGATAACAGATGACAGTCACCGCTGGTTGATTGGGGATTATTCATTAAACTGCGATAGTGAAAATCAGGACTCTTATCCAACGGAAACCTTTACGGACTTCAATGGGAGTTTCTGTGCGATCGTGCTCCAATCAGCTCCAGCGCAGTTTAATAACCCCCTCTGAATTTTGTGGACATCCTTGCGGACTAATTTGTCACGTGGGGCTTTTTAATAAGGCCGGACATTATACCAGTTTGATAACTCAGCTCTAACATGTGTTCTCATTTAAAATAAAAACATTTCTGGCATAAAGATTGCTGCTTCAAGGAACGAGATTTTGCGAAAGGGAAATAAATGGAAACGGGGTGATGGAAAATCATGATATTTTACCTCCTTATTTATCGCACTTGAATGTCTTGCGATACTCTGGAGGCTTCTCTGGCATTTATGTTGTTATTATGTTAATATTACTGTGTAAAAACACTGCACTGACTGCACTAATTAAGAGCTCATTGTCAGATTGCTAGATATTATTCTGAGAAAACCACCATTGATTTATCAGTGGAAACAACTGCAGCAGCGTGAAGAAATGCATAAATAAAACAAGGCTTTTTGCTAAATGAAGGCGTATCTTTTAGTTGATAAGATTGTCTTGCATATTATCATTTGTACAATATGCAGTGGCAAAATAATATTTTAAGAGTAAAGTAAAGAGTAAAACCACATTTCCAAAATAGTGAATAATGAGTCTGACATATTAAAGATTAACAATGGTTATATCTTCACTCACCTCCAGTCCGACTTCATCAGAAAGGGAACCTGGCTTAACATTGCTGACAAATATGCCGGATTTTTGAGACGGCCCACTGGAAATGCTACCGCAAAGATAATGGAAGAAGTATTGTTATTTGAATTTATATGCACAGTATAGGTTTACCAGGTAACCTTGCTCTTCCTGAACTGTACCTAGCACTGGCCACTAGGTGTCACAATACAAGCACTGGTTAGTGGAGTCATCCTTTGGCTGTGTTTATAGTAACGGCTACGGCGAAGCAACCGTGGCACGTCAGCCGTCCCTATAGCGTTTCCTGCACTCTGATGCAGGAGACAGGAGAGGGTGACCAGGGGGGCGTGGCGGAGGTGTGGCAGTGAGCGGTTCACCCTCATTGGCTGAACCGCTCATGTCACGCGCCGATCGCTGAAGTCAAAATCCTTTGACTTCCAGCGATCGCGAGCGCATTATGTCAGCCGTCGCGGTCGCGCCCACTATGGGCACCCGCAACGGACTGCATGTACTTGCTACGGCGCTGCGCAACGTCGCAGTCGCAGTACTATAAACGCAGCCTTTGAAGGTGTTCAAATCTACGTTTGTGTTCAATTCTCACATTACTGGCCAAAAGTAAAAGTGCAACCCCTTTGCCTCTCTCCTCTGGCATGTGGCCAGAAGAGAACCTCCTCTTAGCAGCCATTGGGCGACAGCATTTTGGAATAAACCAAGGCCTGATTGTAGGATTGGTCACTAACTTAACAATGTTTCCCATTGAGAATGAGTGGCCACGATGTCTTATCAGGGAACTTGGACTCGTCCTGGAATCGGCAAACACTGGTCAGTCAGAAGGAACAACGTTTTATTGTTGGTCAGGTCTGAGCTCACAATAAACTAGTTTCTCTATAAATGCCTTTCAAGGGACGGATGCGTCTCTACCTTCTCTGCTAATACTCCTCTCTTGAAATATCCTTGCACAAGATCTCTCCACAGGTTACGAGGGGCTAACGCCAAGGGTGGGCACGGTCACTCATATTTTGGCTCTGCATTTTTTTGACTGCAAAAAGTCGAATTTCAGTCAAATGCTTTTGAATTTCCATTTTTTTTTTATAAGTTGCAGGTTTATCGAAAGGTTTAATAATTTCATAAAAATAAATAAATAAAACAGAGCATGAGTTTTTTTGAAGCGTTTTGGCTCAAAATCTGCCCACAAGAGAAAATGTATTTTGAAGTTCAACTTTGAACCAAATGTTGAATTCCCCAACTGCTCAACTTGGAATTGAAATCGCACGTGGAACCCGCGAAGGTGCCCACCCTTAGCTTAGCTACATTACGGTCCTTCAACCCAGCCACTGCGATGCATCAAATCTGCTGACTGCGAGACAGCGAACGGACAGTGGTCCGATCATGTGTTACTTGTAAGTGGATATAATTTCTTAACCGGTCTGTTAAATATAATCATATTAGTATAGATAATAGATACTATTATTAGCTCCTGCGTCCTGGACCTTTATCTATCTGCTGGTTTATTATTGTAGTGCTACAGAAGAGATGGGGAGTGTACGTACCTGCATCCCATGCCCACTGTGCCTACCAGACTAAGGAACACTTTCTTCTCCTTCATGTCCCTTCCGCCAGCCGATGCCAGCCCAGCAACACTGCTTTTTCCATCCTGCGGCAGAAGTAACACGGAGTTAAGTGGAGCTCTCCTTACCAGGTATTTACATTGTGAATGGTCTCCTTTGCATTCGAAGAAATGACCGGGATTCAGGGCATAGCGTACAGTCCTAGCCTCAGCCGTTACCACTAAATCCCAAATAAATTGGCACATACAGTAGGCTGTAGCACGATGGTTGGTCGCGTAGTCGGCACGGAGTCCGCCAAGGGTACGGTCCTGGTACCCGCGTGCTTGCGGAATCCCCAGGACCAGATAATGGCCGATCAGGATTAACACAGCGGGGGTCCGTGCTTCTGGGACCGGGCGGCACCCGTCTGTAAGAGACGCCCAGTGAGAGTGGACGAAATCCGTCACTGCGCACCTCTAACAGGCGATCGCGCTGCTTTTATCTTAATAACATAGGATTGCAGCAGGGGGTCTCCGGAGCTGAACCACATTAATCTCAGCCCCGGGACCCCCTGCTTCCCGAGATACAGGCCTCAGTATGGGGAGATTTAAACTTGCATGAGATACCGGCCCCCCATACCAGTAACTCGGGAAGCAGGGGGTCCCTGGGGTTCGGCTCCGGAGACCCCCTGCTGCAATCCTATGTTATTAAAATAAGAGATGCGCGATCGCCTGTTGGAATCCCTCTCTGCGCACCTCTATCCACTCTCACAGCGCGTCCGTTACACACAGGCGCGGCCCGGTGGGATTAACACGGCGGGAAACGTGATAAACCTCATTGGGGCCGCAATGCGCTGTTTTCCCCCGGCAGCAAAGGGGTTTATCACAGTAATTAGGTTTGATGCGTTCTCCGGAAAGGTTTTCCCTCAGTGCAGGGGGATGTTGAGGTTTTGAAGGACAATACAAAGGTTTAGGACAGGCAGTGAATACTCGCTCTGCTCAATTCCTCTGGAACTACTTCTTGTCACCTCTCCCAAGTCACTCACTAAATCCAAGTGAGTTACAATAGCCTCTAAGTAACTTTATATAGAGATATTTAGAAGTTACTTTAGCATTAAATGGCAAAACACCTTGATACATGGATGACCTTTCCTTTATTCATTTGATATAAACTACTTTTAGTTTGTATATTATCACCAAACAAATATATGCAAGGGCTTCAGAATGCAGCTGTTTTTATTTTGAATAACTGTGAAATTGTATGTGCGGGGTTCATCCCGCTCTGTTGCACGTGTTATTATCATGGCAGAACCCTTTGCTCCGTTACATATGAGTAATTACGATAACATTGTGTTTGCCTCACATACCTGCTCTTCATTCTTCTTACGAATGTGATGTGGTGCAAACATATTAGGCGTGATATATAGTGATATCAATAACACTGCGTGTGGTGTAACTAATTAAACATATATTTAAAGTGATATTGAATTGTTGCTCCTCCAAGACTTGTTACCAGTCTCCCTGGTTCAATTTCGTTTTCAAAGGAGTGCATAAAACATGGAAAACTAAAATGTATACAAAATATAGTGTATAATACTTAAACCAGTAGGATATAAGGAGTAGACAGCACACTATAAATGCAGGAAATATATTTTTATCACTTCTACCATTGTGTACAATTTATTTTTAGAGTCTATTTTGCATATTAAAATTGTATTAACAGATTGTCTGTTTATTCCATTTTTTGCGTGCTGGGAGCCACTGTGTAGATAATATTTAAACCAGTTTGTGAGGTGGTGCAATAGTGGTTGAAAAACAAAAAGTTTCTATAGAAATACACAAAAGTGAAATTAAACAGCAGTCTAGGACAGGGGAGCGCAAACGTTTTCTGCTGCTCCCCCGTCTTCCCTGCCACGATACACGTGCCCCCCACACCCCACCTTAGAGTACGTCAAATGATGCTGCGGGGTCATGTGACGTCACGTGACCCACGGCGTCATTTGACGCGCGTGACGTCACGCCACATGACCCCGCAGCGTCATGATGCCGCTTTGCCATGGCGACACATCACAGAGCGCCTGAATCTGGGTAAGAAAACAGTTGCAGGGGCCACACGCGATCCCCAGGCATTTAATTTAAATGCCGTGTGGAAGAGTGCGGGCCTCTGCAACCACCCGCACCCCTCCAGCAAAATTTCCCCCCCGGGGGGGCGCGCCCCCAAGTTTGCGTACCGCTGGTCTAGGACATTTGGTCACTGCCATTTCGCCGCGACCAAATCTCCGCGACTTGCCCCATCGCCGGCCTTGTCTCCGCCGGCCACTTCACTGCTGCTATTTCATTTCACTTTTCAAAGTCTATTTCTACAGAAAACCATTTTTGGAAAGCAATATTACACTATATTCTTCTCCACGTCCCCTTCCTGCCAACGGTGGGGGGTTCTGAAAGCTTCATTACTACAACTAAAGTGTGAGAGCGTCTGGATACTTCACCGCCTCCCAAACTGGTTCAAAACGATGACGTATAATTTGTTTCCATTGTTGTTGTTCATGTTTATCCCGCTCGTTTTATAATGAAATCTCATTTTCTTTCACAGGAATTTCAGCCTCAGCTCCAGTCGGCTGCATTAGACTGAGTCCCCAGTGGTCACGGCGCCGCGCGCCACGGCGTGCCCGCCACACACCACAGCACAGCCTTCTATGGGTCACGCGCCAGTGGCTGTGTGTGTGGGCGCGCAAAGCGCTGTGACGCGTACACTGGCAGAGAAGTCAAGAATTTTGTCTTCCCGTGCCGCGGTCACGTAGCCGCGCAGGGCAGATATGCCCGGTCATGGCCGCACTCCCCATCATGGCCCCGCCCCCTGGGCTCTCCCCAGTGTCGTCTTAACGCATGGGCACGCTGGGCAGTGGCCCGGGGGCCCCACGAGCATAGGGGCCCCGCGCTAATCTATGCACAGACCAGAATTTAACACTAATTTTCCGATCACCCGCCTCAACATTCAAATCCCCGCTAACTCGGTAGGAGAAAAATGACGACTTGTAGCGGAGAGTTGGCGTGTCTGCGTTGCGTGTCTGGAGGTACCAATAAATATAAGTCTATTTTATGGATAATTGACATCTTTATTCCTGTGAGTGGCTGTGTAGGCCGGATGCAGTGCACTGCTTTGCCCGGGGGCCGATAATGCTGTTAAGATGGCCCTGGCTTTCCCTTGATCTCCCCTACAGACCGTCGATCGCGGCTGTAGTCTCTGCACGCGCTGCCATGCCGCCAGGCGCACGTGCAGCAGAGAGGACCGCGGCTGTAGCCTTAAGCACCTTGTACAGCCTGGGCTGACTAACGCTGGGAACGGGACAGAGTAACAGTGCTTTAACCTGGTATGAAGTTAGATTTCGAATGGAAAAAAAGAGGATTGTGTCACAAATGAAACTAGCTAGTGAGGAAAGTGCAATAATACGAAGATATGAAGCTTCCAAATGCCGTTCTTACCAGCAACGTAATGGAAGAAACACCTTTTTTTTGCTGTATATACTGTAAAGCCGCTAGTTATTACCAAAGGAAAAGGACTATGTACAGGCTATAATTCCTAAGCCGTTGTAAGACACCTTACTGCACATTGTGGCTTTGCCCGGCTCAATAAATATGGCCCCTGTCACTTGTAATTCCAGGGTTTTGTACTGGCTATTGCCACTTATTGTCACTAGATCCCTGAAAATCCTTGGCGTCCCGAGAAGCACACTAAAAAGTCACAGGAACGCCCCATGACACCACAGGCATGAACCGGTGTGCTTTTCCGGCCCCACGCCGGGGTTCCCTATACTGCACGTGGAAATGACATCATGAAACAGGCGCGTCACTGGCCAATCCTAGTCACAGACATTTCCCTAAAAAGGATAGGCACATGAAATGCCCAGAGGTCTGAGAGACTACATTTTACATCACTGCAGTTATGAAAAACAATCACCCCGGGCTGTCAGCATCTGTACTTTATAAGTATTTGACTTACTTCTGTTTCTGACACAAACTGATCAGCGAACTGCCACTTCAGCGGTTCTTCTACAGAGCTGGAGGGAGCGGAGACCAGGAAATTAGGAACATTGGCACAAAAGCACATTGCTACAGTAATGCAGTTAAAACCTTAAATGTAACATATACTTTGCATGGGGTATATGATAAACATTTTGCCATATTCTTTCGGTTACTGGAGTATGATACAACGTTCCAGTCACACAAAAGATCGATGATAACTTTTGAACCTCAATACAGACATTAATTACCTTTTGACCGGTATCATCCCAACATCTGTAAAAGTTAAAGAGAAGTGTTGATGATTGAGAAGAAGTTGGCACATACAACACACATGACTTTGTCTCGAGTCCTTTTAAGATGACTTACGTCTAACTTTGATGGACACAATCTTTTTTGTGCGAATAAGATTTATTACTTCCTCGTGAGTGCATGACGAGATGGAGTATCCATTTATCCGAAATATCTCATCTCCAATCTTTAAAGAAAGGACAGCTGTGTTAAGGGTCGTATCGGAAAAAAAATAGTAATGGTGGCAAAACTAATAATTAGCGGTCAATGTTTTACAATATGAAAAAATGTGACATTTTAATAAAAGTACTTCGTTATTATGCCTTGGTTAATACACAGTGTAACAACAATCCTTCATCTTGCATCTATGCCAATACATCTTTCATTAGCAGTTAAGGATTTACAGGTACCAAACATCATGGTTCAGAAAGTTTAATTCATGTAAATAGAATGTATGTGGACACTGGTATGAATTAACAAAGGCAGGTTGGTTACATTTCAGCCCACCACTGTCAAAAACACTTAACTTGATATATAGGAAAGAAAAACAGAGTGACTAGTCGCTCACCTAGTAGTATAAAGAGAATAAAAAACTAGGTGCTTAGGGAATGGTAGTACAAATAAACACTTGAACAAGTGACTCGAAGGGGTCACTAAAAGCCCTAATAACAGCACTCAAAGTCACCATACACAGGTAAGTATATGGTAGGGACTGGATATAAGTATAATTACTAGGACCAAAAATAGGGGTATATAGACCCCAAGCCACAAGACTCCAAACAGTAATTAAAAAAATAATATAATTTTATTAATATAACGACCGACGCAACTTAACAACTAAAGAGAACATATATACACACACACAGGATATTAAAATCCTCAGGGAACGAACGGTAGTGGGGTAAATTGGGAGACAGGCTCATGTGTGAATACACATAGCTGAAGGGAAATACCCTATGGTGTAGGAGGTAGATAGACTACACGGTATGTGTCTATTCATACAGTACAGAATATACAGGTGACTTGCTAAACAGTGATGACGGTCATACTGCGCAACATCAAACGCTGCTAAAGATATTCATACCACCACCCCGCATAAAGGATGAAAACAGCGTATAGCGCGACCAGCGGGGGTGCAACGAGAATACAGATAATCATATAAAGGAACACCTGATGTAAAGTGCTGTCGTGGCTGGACAAGATGGCTTAAATAAGTTATTACTTATCTCCTAGAGTCCAGACAATTGCTGCGTATAGAAAACAGCTTGTCGCTGTGTCTGTACTGATACTACCTTCACTGCATGCCTCAGCCCACACAAACCGTTCTTCCTGGTGTGCGTCAAGCGTCTGACGTCACCATACCCCGACGTACCCCCTGAAGAAGCGTGCCTAGCACGTGAAACGTACGTCGGGGTATGGTGACTTTGAGTGCTGTTATTAGGGCTTTTAGTGACCCCTTCGAGTCACTGTTCAAGTGTTTATTTATATAGGAAAGAATACCACATTCTGTGGGAACAAACTATCAATGCGCTGGGGACTTTTATGCCATTAAATATATATATTTACATATATATATATATATATATATATATATATATATATATATTTACACACACACACATATATATATATATATATATACACACACACACACACACACACACACATATATACAGTATATATATATATATATTTACACACACACACATATATATATATATATATATATACACACACACACACACACACACATATATACAGTATATATATATATATATTTACACACACACACATATATATATATATATATATACACACACACACACACACACACATATATACAGTATATATATATATATATATTTACACACACACACATATATATATATATATATATATATACACACACACACACACACACACACATATATACAGTATATATATATATATATATATATATATATATAATCAAAAAATAAATAGATGATACCGTTCTGTGGCTAACGAAATGCTTTTATTTGTGCGAGCTTTCGAGATACACTGATCTCTTCTTCCGGCGATGTTACAATGAATGAAGCAAGCAAAGGGTATACTTAAAAACAGTGTCTCTTGGAATGTTATCTGTGCGTGTCCTTCCCCCGTGTGTGGATGTGATTTATGGCTAGAGGTGTTAAATGGTTCCTGAAAGTAAGTGATGTAAGAGTGTGTGTGTTTATCTGTGTGAAAATAATCATAAATCACATCCACACCGGGGGAAGGACAAGCACAGGTAACATTCCAAGAGACACTGTTTTTAAGTATACCCTTTGCTTGCTTCATTCATTGTAACATCGCCGGAAGAAGAGATCAGTGTATCTCGAAAACTCGCACAAATAAAAGCATTTCGTTAGCCACAGAACGGTATCATCTATTTATTTTTTGATTATTGAAGCTCGGCTAACACGGTACTGATATTTTGTTTTGTCTCATTTGTATATGATTTGCATTAGTACACCATAAGCCATCTGCACACTGAAAACAAGTCCTGTTATAGTCACAAAGTGAAGCAAAAACTGAGAGTTGACTTGGCTCAGACGTCTATGTGTTGATGCAATGTACTGCTTTTTTTTATACAACATAATTAAAATAATTTAAATCAATATAATGGTAGGAATGTACAGATGCCAGATTTGCTTTTTTTTTTCTTTTTACACACAGGCCCTAATGATTGACTGTTATTATTTTTTATTTTTGAAGTTTCTGAAAAAAAAAAAAAGTAAATAATACCAGAAAACAGAAAATAAAATTAGAAATATTAAGTTATACATTTTGGGCGATGAAACTGCAAAACATGCCTAACATGACTGGGAGACCATCCGAGAAACGTTTCATGCCCTGGGAGTGTCTATGATTTTCATGTATTGCTGTATGAATCAAAAACAGGGGGAGGGGGAGAGAGAAATAAAAGCAAACGGCTTGTAACTGCATATGGAAAAGAGGTGCGTTTGTTCTGCAGAACAGATGTACGGGTAATTTGGGGAAAGTTGCCAATTTCCTCTTACTTTCTGTAGCTGCCAGTTTGAAAATGGCAAATTGATAGATGGACGAAGAACAAGATAAAACGATATTGCATTTGTTTGAAAAGAGACAAAGAATGAAAACGGTATTATCCAATTTGAAGGGAGAATATTTTCTAGCCAGACAATAAATGGTGATAGCATCTCCATTTAATTATTGCCATTTAAAAAAAACGGGTCAAGGAAACAATGGAACATTACTGGGATCGGCTCTCTTAGTCATGCAGTTTGCTTTAGTCACAATGCCTTCTAGATCATGCTCCGGTGACAATTCTATCCCCACCGTATTTGGTGCTTATATAAAGAGACAGAAAACAGAGGTGAGTCACATTATTTCATAAAGGATTGGAGATGTTTCGCAAATAATACTGAATAGTGAAACTTCAGTATGCTTTAAAGACAAAGGGTTCGGAGACTAGGTCGTATAACATCCTTTAATCAGAAACAAGGAGAGACCCCAGCAAGACGTAATTGCAATGAGAATTGAATTAAAATAAAAGGCACAAAACCTTGAAGTTGATGTTATGATAAAAAGGTCATTCTTCGTGTTTCTTCTGCTGTATTTTCTGGTTTCAAAATGTGTAGAGACTTCTGAAATTTCACCCACTTGTGTTACTTCACGAAGTACTTGGTTTTACCAGGAGATCGCGGTTTAGAACAGTGGGATGCTTGTGAATTCCCCTTATTAAATGAAATTAGAAAGTGTCTATTATGAAGGTACCTTAAGCTGATCCTTATCACCACAGATCAACGCACTTAGACCAGAAATGTATCCACAAAACACAGACAACAAAATCATTTAAAACCTAATCCTAAAGTAAAAAATCGGGTGTAGGGCTGATCACAGCGAAAGATAGGGCTGGAGGCTAATAGCCAATAAAAAGTATTTATTAAATAGGCATAAAGGCAGACAGATACAAGGTCCTCTGACGCGTTTCTCACCCATCGGGCACTTCATGAACACTTCATGAACACTTCATGAACCCCTAGTGCACGGCCCTTCAACGTGCGGCCCTTCAACGTGCGGCCCTTCAACGTGCGGCCCTTCAACGTGCGGCCCTTCAACGTGCGGCCCTTCAACGTGCGGCCCTTCAACGTGCGGCCCTTCAACGTGCGGCCCTTCAACGTACGGCCCAATCGCAGTCAGCAGGAGCAAAGAGCAGTTTCCCCCACTATGACTCACTTGCATGTGTACAGTAGCACCCCTTTCCCGGGTACTCACACGGTGGCGAGAGAGAGCTGTGTGTTAACCTTTGTCCCATTGCAGGTCATGTGATCACAGGTGCGCTGTACATCACAGGTACGTTTGGCCATGACCAAAATCGACAACGGCGCTCCACCACAAGGGCAACTCGCCTCCGGTCTCCTCCCCCACCTTCACCATTTTTAAATGTCTTCATACTCTGAGGATCGGCTGTAGGGCACAGCCGCAGATCTCCCAAATCTCCCAAATCTCCCAAATCTCCCCCGATGCCGCAGCTGCTCTGCTGGCATTTGTGAGCGCAGCCGCAGATCTCCCCAGCTGTCGCCGCACTGTCATTTACGAGCTGGCCCGTGCGCGCCCAAACAGGACACATTTTTACATTTCCCGCTGGAAATTCTTAAATGTGTCCTGGCTGGGCGCACGCATGGGCGCGCTCACAAATGGCGGCGAGTCAGAGGACATTTAAAAATGTCGAAGGTGGCGAGGTGACCGGTGGTGACGCAAGTGGAGGAGTTGTCGTCTTAGCGACGTAGCACCGGTGGTGATTTGGTTGTCCTAGATCACCCCTTTTGCCGCATTGAGGCAGCGGATCTAACACATTAGGGCTGGCAGACAGTGTATGGGTTTTTAACAGATGTTAAAAAATAACGCTGTAACCCTGTAACCCTTTCTTCCAACTTAACAATGTGTTGTCTCTGCTATTACTTCTTGGGTGTTTATTGCAAAGGAAGATCAGTGTTAAGCCGTTAAGAAGAGTCAGAGGTCCCAGCATGAGGCCGTTAGCTCTATAAGGGCTGTGACGGCCAGACCATGCTTGTTTGACCTGGCTGTGGAGAGAGGGGGCAGGCTGCAGGCAGGCCAGCCCCCCTCCTTCCCACACAGCCTAGGGGCACAAGAGGCAAGGGCCCAAAAATTGTTAGTCAACTTTAGGACGGGGCGAAGGGTATTTAAGCCCTCACCCCACTCCGTTTCCTCCCCCATTGGGTCTCAGCCGGCTTTGACCCCCCCCCATCCCCCCTCTCCCAGTTGCCAACATTCCGATACCCTCATGGAGAGGAGGGGAACGGACTCACAAATCCTAGAGGCACATCAGCCTTTATGGGATACCTAAGACTTGGGCAGGGGTACAAATCGGACACATAAGTCAGCGACTCCAGCCAGGCCCAATATTTTCAGGGGACTAATAATAATAATGTGGCTACACACAACCTTCTGCAAAGACCAAATCTGCACACTGTTCCAAACATATTACACTATTGTGTGTTTTTTGTATTTTTTTTATATATACCTGCGCTCCCCGAAATCTGGACTACAGTGAACATAGGGTTGGAAAAGCAATCCACAAGAGGGTTTGAGCAGCAACCTATAATGTCTTTCATTTATACCACACACACACACACCACTGCATTTATTGCTAATAAATTGCAAGCTGATAGCCCTTATATGATTTTTTTTTTCTCACTGATAAATCAAATCACATCAAATCAAATAAGCTTTATTGGCATGACAAAAGAAGATTTCAGTTTTGCCAAAGCAGTGTCTCTGCGTACGTTTCTCTTTCTTATTATAAGAATTGCACTTTGTATGGTTAAAGCGCCTTTTTGATAACACTTTTTTCTTCACTATTTACACTCAACCTGGCTGATAAATGATATCATACACCTGCCATGTCTTTTAATCCTCTTACCCAAGCATTGTATTTCTGTAGTTCAGTGAGGGACATAGCATGCCTCATTACAAAGCAGTTTTTATATAAATTATGAATATTGCATTTGTCAAAATATTTGCATGAATCTGCTACCATCGGTTTTTATTCAACGCATGCATAAAATTGTTCATCCAACATAAAGTAGCATACATATTCAAACGCAGCTGTCATTTTATCATGCGAGACAGTTCTACAGATATAGTTACAATCATGCATATGGATGAGGAGAATGACAAAAATAAGTATATTGTGTACCAAATACAGCTCAACCCCCTTATAACACTGTGCTTTGGGTCCAAAGAATCACATCGCGTTATAAGCGGATCGCGTTAAAAATAATGTACAATTGTATGCATTGTACAAAAAGGTATTTAAGATACCAATAATCGTGCTGTAAAGTACTGTATTCATAAATACGAAAATTGGGAGCCACGCTTGCATCGCGTTATAAGCGGATTCGCGCTGTAAAGGATCGTGTTATAACGGGGTTGTGCTGTACAATGCATCTAGAAAATAACACATTTTTAATGAATGAGGAACTATGAAAATACATTGGGTGTTGAGAATGTACATTATATACTCAGAAACGCCGCCTGGCTTCAATGGCAAATACCGTTACCTAGTACCCCAATTGGCACTCTCGCAGTTAAACGATTAACTCAGAGTAGTTTGTAAAAGTTTGACGCATGATCTTTAGCCGGTGATGGTATTAACCTCCAGCAGTTTCCTTCATTCCAACACATCTGTGTTCTCCAAATGTTTAGCGAATACCTCTCACCGAGAGAAGGATGGGATGTCCCGTTAAAACATAATCAAACACTTCTTGGAAATACATATTTACACATGTGGTGCTTTTACATATGCTTCTCCACTAAACGTTTGATTATGTTTTAATGCAACGTTCCATCTTTCTGCGTATGGGAGGTACTCTCCCCATAACCTTACTATACAGAAGGGGAGACTGAAGATTGATGATTTCAAGCCTAAATAATAAAGATGCTATATTGTCTATATACATCTATATTCAGCATGTAACTAGTTAAAATAAGTAATATAGTATTATGTTAGAAATTATATTGGAAAATTATTAGCGGCCTCTGCAAAAATAAGATAAAATTAGTCTGAAGACAGGCAGGTGTATAAATGTTTTATGTGACTTAAGAATCTATCGTGTTTTATTCATTTCCATTTTGTATGAAAATTGGTATGTTTAATGTCTTCTGAGTTGAATGGTCATGAGTTTGACTCAAAGGTTAGTTAAATAGTTAGTAAGACAATACAATAGAGATTGCTCTTAAAAGATTAGTAACAGTTAATTCTATAGTTACTTAATGACAGAACAAAGAGGGTTTGTAATTGAAAAGTAAATCTTGCTAAATGAAGAAACAGTGTTCTAATGTTGATGATTGACTAAGAAGATTGGTCCGACAGTGAGAAAAACAGGTGATTGCGATGTTAAGACTGGTTAAGGGAAATTTATAACAATTGTATTTGGCTTTATACAATTCAGAATCATTTAACACCACCAAGCTGAGAACAATCAAACTAAGGATTCTCCCCTCTATAACTACATTCTATACGCCTGAATGAAGTAACTGACTGAGATGAGGCTGTAAAAGATGTTTTCTATTGTCTCTGAATAAATTGAGAAAAGAACCGGACCGGGGACTATTTGATATATATTGAAAGGCGGGACAGTTATTTGCACCCATCTCACGAGCTAAATGTTCAGAGACAAGTAACTGCAACAACATAACCATGTACTCGCCAAAAGGAAGGGGGCTGAGGATGTGTCAAAACGGTATGAAATGTTTCAATACTTTACAAATGATGCACTCAGGTTATCAATTAACGTTCATGGCTTGTTTGTATAATTAGGCGTATTGCCCTGTGTGTATAATCCTACTCTGCATGACCATAATTTACTATATGAATTAATGGTAAAATTAGAAATGGTACCAGTTATTGCTGTCATTTTTTAATTCAGATTTTCTCATATACAGTTAGGTCCGGAAATAATTGGGCACTGATACAAGTTTTGTTATTTCAGCTGTGTACCAAAATAAATTCAAGTTACAGTTAAATAATGAATATGGGCGTAAGTGCAGTCTATCAGCTTTAATTTGAGGGTATTTACATCCAAATTGGAGGACAGGGTTTAGGATTTACATCACTTTAATATATAGCCCACTCTTTTTCAAGGGACCAAAAGTAATTGGACAATTGACGCAAAAGCTGTTTCATGGACAGGTGTGGGCTATTCCTTCGTTATTTCATCATCAATTAAGCAGGTAAAAGGTCTGGAGTTGATTCCAGGTGTGGCATTCACATTTGGAAGCTGTTGCTGTGAACCCACAACATGTGGTCAAAGGAGCTCTCAATGCAAGTGACACAGGGCATCCTTAGGCTGCAAAAAGAAAATCCATCAGAGAGATAACAGGAACATTAGGAGTGGCCAAATCTACAGTTTGCTACATTCTGAGAAAAAAAGAACGCATTGGTGAGCTCTGCAACACAAAAAGGCCTGGACGTCATCGGAAGACAACAGTGGTGGATGATCGTAGGATCCTTTCCATGGTAAAGAAAAACCCCTTCACAACATCCTGCCAAGTGAAGAACACTCTCCAGGAGGTAGGCATATCATTATCCAAGTCTACCATAAAGAGAAGCCTTCACGAGAGCAAATACAGAGGGTTCACCACACGGTGCAAACCATTCATAAGCCTCAAGAATAGAAAGGCTAGATTAGACTTTGCCAAACAATATTTAAAAAGCCAGCCCAGTTCTGGAGCAGCATTCTTTGGACAGATGAAACTAAGATCAACCTGTACCCGAATGATGGGAAGAAAAAAGTATGGAGAAGGCTTGGAACGGCTCCTGATCGAAGCATACCACATCATCTGTAAAACATGGTGGAGGCAGTGTGATGGCATGGGCATGCATGGCTTACAATGGGACTGGGTCACTAGTGTTTATTGATGATGTGACAGAAGATGAATTCTGAAGTGTATAGGGATATATTGTCTGCTCAGATTCAGCCAAATTCAGCGAAGTTGATTGGACGGCGCTTCACTTTACAGATGGACAATGACCCAAAACATACTGCGAAAGCAACCCAGGAGTTTTTTTAAGGCAAAAAAGTGAAATATTCTGCAATGGCCGAGTCAAACACCTGATCTCGACCCAACTGAGCATGCATTTCACTTGCTGAAGACAAAACTTAAGGCAGAAAGACCCACGAACAAACAACAACTGAAGACAGCTGCTGCAGTAAAGGCCTGGCAAAGCATCACAAAGGAGGAAACCCAGCGTTTGGTGATGTCCATGCGTTCCAGACTTCAAGCAGTCATTGCCTGCAAAGAATTCTTGACAAAGTATTAAAAAATGAACATTTTATTTATGATTGTGTTAATTTGTCCAATTACATTCGAGCTCCTGAAATAAGGGGACTGTGTATGAAAATGGTTGCAATTCCTAAACGTTTCATACGATAATTTTGTTCAACCCCTTGAATTAAAGCTGAAAGTCTGCACTTCTATTGCATCTTGATTGTTTCATTTCAAATCCATTGTGGTGGCGTACAGAGCCAAAATTATGAAAATTGTGTCAGTGTCCAATTATTTCCGGACCGAACTGTATATTGGTGTAATAAAAAGGATCATTTATATTTTTTCAATATAATCTGTTGTAATTTTAGGGACATAACGTAGTGCTATTTTAGAGCTCTCTATTTTTCTATTTTCTTTTTTTTATGCTGGTTAACATGACCGCTAAAATAATCATCACAATTTTACATAAAGAATAAGGAAGGCAGCGTGATAGATTGTAGTGCTGAAAACACAAGGTTTGGTATATGCCTATTCCACAAATGTCTGGAGATCTCAAACAAGATGAAATGGATTAAAAGACGATTCAGATGTAAATGAATTTGTCTTCCTTTCTTTAATGTATCTCGCGTCACTTCTTTCTAGGCAGTCTTATCTTTATGTCTGGATCTCTTTTTTACGGTGTCATTTTTCCATCCACCCCTGTCCTGTATTTCTATCCTAATTTTCTTATGTCTGCCTCTTTATCTGTGCTGAAAGTTTGTCTCCGGTTCTGTCTCTAGTCTCTGCCCCCCTTTAATCCGACACTATCCTATTTAGGATGGTCAAAGTAAGACAAACATATATTTACACATGCATTCAAAGTGCTATTTAGAGCAGTTTGTAACTCAATAAGATCATGAAAGACAAAAAAGATAGAGACCAAATCTGAAGAAAACAGTCATTTTCTTCCTCATTACTGTATGTATAATTAGACCAGTGTTTTTCAACCAGGGCTCCTAGGAACCCTTGGGTAAGTAGTTTGAAAATTGCATGAAATACAGAATGTACAATGCATCTAATGTCAGGGTTGTACTTAGAGAGGTTTGGTGGTTCCTCAGTGTAAGAAGAATAAGGTTTGTTATATCCTGTTTCTGATAGCCTAGGCGTATACTGGGTTAACTTTGTCTCGTACTAAAATGTCTATGAAAGCTGAAATTATGTTTTGCTCTTGCTGTAAGTGGATGCTGCTTTTGAAAATAACTTGCCTAGGTGGCCGCCCCCACATCCCTATCTGGCCTCTCAAACCACTTTGATCAACGGCACCACTAAATCTGCATCGAATAATGAATCCTCTTCCTGGTCCGAGGAGACCCAACGCTCCTCTCTGAAATATCTGTACCTTCGACCTCTCAGACAAAGTCTCTCTTGTCGAGGCTTGTCTGTGACCTTGATTTTTTGTTTGTTTGTGTACTTGTCTGTAATAAGTTTGTTTCTACCATTTGTGAGACTCTATACTTCATCCTTTGGAGAAAGGCTTCCATTTGGTTCAGGGCCTGCACCAATGACAATTTGTGGCAGTCCTCACAGTTTCTTATCTTCTAAAGCCGTCTTGTCACAAGCTGCACAACTTTTCCCTTTCTTGATTGCGTTTTTCTTGTGCTGTAGCGCTTCCACCGCTCATTTGGACGCCCCTTCCTTGGGCAGTCCTCGAGTGGTACAACCTAAAATCAGTATCTTTCTAATCACATGCTCTGTTTGCTTGAGTGCTCAGCCAGTACTCACACAGAAATATTAGGCAGTGACGCCTGGCTGCATTGCTCTCACACCTCACACAAAGATAACCAGCAGCATCTGAATATATCTAGCTGGCTTTAGATAGCCCCCAAGAAGCCTACAGGGCGCGCTTCCTGATTTGGGATGTCACTTCTATCTAGCGCACTTACACTATTTTTGCTTGAAGCAGCGCACGCACACCTGTGGTCACTCCGCTGCTTTGCTCTAATGCTTCCATGATGCACCCTGGTCGCAAAGTGACCCGGAATAGCTGTCCTGTGGAGCGACATCGGAGTGGGGAGGAAGAGGCTGAGAAGTCCCCCACCTGTTGAACTACCAATGGCAGTAACGGTGAGTAGTCACAAAGTAACAAACCTACTCTGCTGTAGGAGAGAAAATAAAACTGTCTGCAGGTGAGAGGAGGGGCCTTTCATGCGCCACCAGCAGAGGATTTTTCTGTCCTACTCAGTCCGATGAGCAGAGCTACCCACTCGTGTCCCCGCCATGAACGGTGAACAGGAAAGTTGTTTATTGGTAATAATACACAACTATTTTTTTCAAATGCTCCCCATTTTTTGAATGTGTAACCCTCCTTGCCTGGATCGCTGCGGGGGTTACATGAGTGTAGTGGTGTAATTTCCAATTCAGCAGTAATTTACATTATCTCAGGGGGCTGCTGGGCGATGACAAATAGGGCACCAAAAGCTTTTAGTTGGTACAACAGAACTTTTTTATTCACATATCCCCTTGCATGGGAACATCTTCATACAGCTGCAAATAAACACAGGCCGTTGTACCTTTTACATTTCCTCATGCATCACATACAACGCTCTTCTTCTGTATATGCTTCTGGATAACACTCCTCACTTTACATTGGAATGACTCCTGTTAACATTCCTGCCTTTCTATGAGTGTGTGCATGGCCCTTGATAGATGAAGATATTTACTTTAACTCTATTACTGATCCTGGCCGGTTATTTACTCTCACATGTCACTATCCATCCCTGATGGGGAAGTGCCACTTCTTCAAGGATACTGGACACTGACTTTCCTTGTCGTAGAACTGCCAATTTCACAGAGGTATTGAGTACATGGGGATCTGGTTGCCAAGCAACTCCCCTGACATCCTGGGGCCTTCTTTACGTTGCCTTCTATGGCATATCGACATTCCTTCTGTAGGACATGCCCTCTACACCCTGAGGTCCCACCTCTCCTTCCATGCTGACTTCTGTCACTCCTGGAATCCCAGAAGTCTCTTGCCCCTATATACCACCTATGACACCGCACCAGTGTGTCACTACTGGGCAGGGCCAGCATCTCTTCTCTTAAGAACCATTGGCATTACTTCTAATAAGGGGGAGGGGGGTTACCCAAGATTAAAACACAGTAACTCAATGTATTTATGTCTAACTACATTACTTGTATTTTTATCGCCCGATAACCAACATTTGTAGGGAAACACATGGGGTTAAAGTGACCACCAACTCAATAAAATAAGTGACCAGCTGGTTGAGTGGTTTTATTGAGAGAATAATCACAGATATTTATTTTGCACTTTTAACACTCAATAAAAGGAAAGAGCTGTAAAAAAATAAGTTCTGATAAAATTAGATATAGCAAGTGAGATTTGTGGACCTGAATATAATGTAATTTATCAATTGTTAACAATCTGGAGATTGTTTTATTCGGGGAAAGAAAGAATTTATGAAATATTTGTTACATTTAGAAATGAAATATTTCGGCCCATATTAACTAAGCAATGCTGTTCTATGAGGCACTTTCCAGCCGGGCTTAGTAAATGTGGCCCCTTGGAACAGGGTGTAAGTAGCCTTCATGCCTAGGTGTATTATGGAGTAAGACTGCTTAGTAAATAAGACACCTTATGGTTCATTCACTTGAATAGCGGCACAAGTTTTCCTCCAACATGCAAAGAGTCTCAAGGAGAAGCACTTTATTAGTAAATAAGGCTCTTTATGTCCTATTATTTATTATTTGTGTTGCTTTTTCTTATGCGATACATATACCCCAACAGCACTCTTGTCGATAATATCAAATTTAAGAGTACCAAGTTGTGTGACGTTCTAAACTTTTGACTCCCTTATTTAATTTAATGTTAAAAAAAAGAGATAGATGAATTCTTTTACCTGAAGCCCAGCATTGTCTGCTTGTCCTTCTTTCATTATGTGCGAGATGAAAAGGCCACAATTAAACTCAAGGCCTCCTCGGACACTGAGTCCAAGTCCATCAGGGTGCGAACGATCTAATTTCACTTCCCTTAACTTCCTAGTAAAAAAAGAGAATGTGACAGAACATACGTAAATATTCTTAGAAATGATAGAGGTATTGCAGAGTTGAAGCTCCTATAAGAATTGAGACTACATACTGCGGGTTCTTAAGACATGTTTTTACTTTGTATTGAATAACATGATAGTGATGTGTGCTACATTCTATACCTAGTACTGTCCCTGTGAAGGTATGCTCCGGTGCAAAATATTCACCATCAAATATGTCCCCATATTCCATGTGCTGTTCCGAAATGACACGCATTCACTAAGCCTCTGAATAGAAACGTACAATAAAAATGACACGAATCTTAATATTAGCTATGTTTTACAGCTGCGTTGTAGTTCCAGTGGTAGTGAGTTATAGATTTTGAGAAATCAGTGATATCTGTAGACCTTACAGATCCCATATTAAATCACACATGAAAAAGGATGTGTGAGCTATGAAAAGTTTGGGCTTCAAATCCAGAAGCTTTGTGTCCTGCACACAAACTAATGCAATGTTCCTGGTCTTAAACTTACCTTGAACGTTTTGGGGTCAGCTGGTCATATTCCACCTGATGTTTTAATGGGATGAGAGGACGAATGGCATCAAAGAGAGGCAATCGAGATGGATCGCTGATAACAAGTTTCAGGTCTCCCACAAAAACAGGGAGATTCGTAGACCTTTATAGTGTTAAACAAATAAAAACAATCAGATTGAATGTCCCACTCATTCTCTATGTTACTCTAGCACTCAAAGCGACAGGAACCCTGCGCTTCCTGACAAATCTGTGGCACTCAAAGTGACAGGAACCCTGCGCTTCCTGACAAATCTGTGGCACTCAAAGTGACAGGGACCCTGCGCTTCCTGACAAATCTGTGGCACTCAAAGTGACAGGGACCCCCCCGGCTCCAAGGCTGCGGCCAGGCAGGGAGTGAGCACGCTGGCGCTCGTGCGCAGTGACGTCACGCGCTCTGCTCAGCCAGGCGATTTATGGCCAGCTAGGCAAGTGACGGGGGGCGGGGGGGGGGAATGTTGGGGGGCGCGGCCATGACGTCATGGAGCTGGTTCGCACTCATTGGGCGAACCGCTCACGTGACGTGCCAGCGAGCGGCAAATTCAAATTTGATGCCTCTGCAAGCAGCCAAGCGCCGCGCATGCACAGGCGCTCGCTCACAGTGGCCACACACGTTGCAGCAATGTGTTTCATCGCGGCTAGCTCGAGCGCACACTCAGCGGCACCCTGAACGAGGCCTAAGAAATGTAAACTCACAATTCCCCTGCAAGAATTTTTGACTAGAGCAAATAATTTGGCTACGGCGGTTCGGTCTAGGATGTTTTGGCGGGGCTGCTGGCCGCAACCAAAACACAGCCGGTGTCTCGCCGCCGGGACATTTAGTTGCGGAACACTTTGCCCCAATGTCAGCTGCTGTGCCTCACCGCCGTGCACCGCATGATCTGCATGTCCCGACCACCCACTCCGCTCCTGTGCCCGAATTCCCGGCCCCCTGCTCCAACATCTGCATGTTTAAATGTCCCGCGTGGGCCCGCTAGACTGCATAGACAGGCCGCTCCGATGCGTTATCTTTAAATGTCCTACACAGGACTCTTAAACATGCAGTTGTTGGTGCGAGCGGTCAGGACATGAAGCGGGCAGTCGGACGCAGGAGCGGAGCGGGCAGTCAAGACATGAAGCGGGCAGTCGGACGCAGTAGCGGAGCGGGCAGGACATGAAGCGGGTAGTCGGGCGCAGGAGCGGACTTCGCTGCGAAGTGTCCCATGGCGAGCTGCCCAACGGCAAAGTGACTGCAGTGTTTTAGTTGCGGCCAAATGTCCCATTCCGACTGAGGTTAGCCTTACTGTGGCGAACAATAGAAAGCTGTGACATCATCATCACATTCCATTGCATTGGGTGAGGGGGGGGAGGGCTACTACCTTAAATTAGAATGGAAAGGTACTCTGGATGGATACTGGATGCTAAAAATAGGGTCTACATGATGTACTGTATCTAAGAAACTGTGTATAGAAATACTGATAGAGGGGTATTTTCAACATACCAAAGTACACTTTGGTTAATATTTGCCACATTTGTGTCAGCTTATGATCTGGTAGCATTAGTAGTTAGGGATGAGTCACATGACACACATGCATCAAATTCTGTGCCTCTGTGTGTCATTGTATATACATTCAATCTGCTTCGGGAGGCTGTGATCGCTCAAACGTGAGCAGAACATGATGCACTGCACACACACACACACACACACACACACACACACACACACACACACACACACACACACACACACACACACACACACACACACACACACACACACACACACACACACACACACACACACACACACACACACACACACTTCTTTGTGTTGCTTTTAAAGACCACAATATCCTTTTTGCTCACCTATATGACATCATTACCAACACATTTACAAGGTCAATATAGGGTAGGACAGAGTGTTCCTTCAGTAGAACTGCCAGGTAGGAGCAAGATACTGTAAGCATACACATTAAGTTTTTTTTAATTAAACATCAACAGGTTAACTGAAGAATAAACTAAAGATGTTAAAACTAAAAAAAAAAATAAAACACAATGGCCAGACCTTCATTCACAAATGTGATTAGAAATGTCCCTGAATGTATTTGTTTTCTATCTGATGATATCTATGTTACCTAATTTTACAAAGGAAGGTAAAAATCTCCACTTAACACATCACTGCGACTGAATAAATGACGCATTTGCTAATTCTGTAACTCTGAAAAGCGTGTAAATAATTAAGAACCCCAATTCATGCTGGTTTCCCAAGCAGCAGGCCGGGCTTTATGAATAGAAAGCAATTAGACAGTCTTTGCTGGAACTGAATCGGATCTGCAGTCGAAAGCAAAACTATGGCACAGTACAAAGACCACATGGAAACTTGGAAACTGCAACATTTCAGTCTATTGAGGGAATATTGACAGGGAAAGGAAACTATTCCCACCTGAATGGTCCTTTGAAACCACACACTTATACCTTTTAAAACTTAAATAATGTAGTATAATTGATATTTCTTAATGTGTGTGGGATGCCATGGACTGAAACCTGCTCTCTTAGCATACATTATGGTATATATATTTTATAATTATAATAATTATTATTATTATTTAGCACTGAACATTAAGAAACTGAATCAATAAACACCTCCCCTCAACAGTTTACAGAATAATACGCTGAATTACCCACTTATTCACTATATATAGAGGTAACACTGACTCCCTATACGGAGGTAACACTGATTCTCTATATATAGGGGTAACACTGACTCCCTATACATAGAAGTAACTATGTTATTATTGGCAAGATCAAGTGCGTTGCTCAAGCACTTAGGGAGCTGGGTCTACTTAGCTTTCCTACAGTATATAAACTATGCACAATTACAGTATACAAAATCTTCACAACAACGTATGCAAAACACAACACAGTTTCACATTTTAATAATGCAGAATGCCACAGATCATATATTTTGAATTATGGGGGGGGGGAAATGACTAAGTTACACTGTACAATACATAATAATAAGCATTAATATCTATAAATCTACTATACTATAGGTTATTATAGTCTTCTTGGCTGCAAAACTCATGGGGGGAAAAGACGTTAGATTTGTCAAAGGAAAAATCTAAATTGCTTTCATGAGATTCCTCATCATCAATAAATCTGCCGGTGTCGTCTGCATCAGTTTGACCTAGTTTTGCAGCACAGTCCCTTGGACAGGTACTGTAATGCCCTGTGTACAGCACTGAGGTCTTGTGTACAGCACTTCTGCAACACAAGGTCATAGAAGTTCAAATGGCCTTTAGGAATATTCTATACTTTTCTTCCCTTCTAGAAAATTGTTCAGCTTAAAAATGACATACTCTGACAATGGGGAAAAAAAGATATGATCTATACTTACTCATAGTACATCCGCAGCACGTCATAAAGATAGTCTTTCTCAGCTTCATTATCAATACACTTTTCCACCTAAAAGTAACATATTTTCATTACTAGGAAACCAACCGAGTAACATGCACACAACATTTATTTTTTGCTGGAAAATAAAATACTTTCTATATATTTTCCAATGCAAATCATCACAAAAAAGGTGTATACTAAGATATAAAAGCACCCATGCCTTTATATATTCATATGCAAAGATTAAATCAAATCACTAAATCATTTAATACCCAAACATTGTATAATGCAAGCTGAACAAGTTGACCCGTACCTGCCGATGCGTATATTGCTGGAAAAATATTTTCAGGAATCTTTTTGGCCATTCAATAATGTAGCACATGACTTAAATAACAAAAAGGTCACCTTCAACAAAAATAGCGCTGAATTCCAGGTGTTAAAATTAGGAGCACTGCAGAGAAGCTCTTAAAAGAATGGTTACTGCCAGCACAGATGCTCTGACAGTGTTCTGCTTCTTCCTTTATTCTGCATTCATGGAAACTAGTATCCAATTACTCTACTTTCACCAACACATGAAATACTCAAAATGCAGCTTCAGAACTCAAACAATAACAAAAAATGTAAAAAAATGAATGAGTAGCAATGGGTATTGGACTCAAACACCAGAGGAAAAGTGGACCAGAATCAGCCCTGGACATGTGCTGGTGTCCTTCTTTTCATCAGGTTGCCCCAATATTGCCAGTAGTACAACTGGCTGGCATTACGTATCTCGGACGCAGGAAATGAAAGGCATTAGTGGTCATGCTTGGTAGAGGCACGGAGGAAGATGTGAAACAGAGAAGGACGTTGGAAGAGGCACAAAGACAGCAGCAGATACGTTTGAGAGTGGAATTTGCAAGGAGAGGTCAGCTTTGGACCATATTAGGTGGGGTGGAGCGTGGGAATGGAGTGCTACGGAAACTATATTCCTGTGTAATGGTGTTAGCCGGGGAACAAGTCAAACCTTACAAAATAAATAAAAAACAACCACTTTTTGTGTTCTTTTCCTGGAATTGGATATGAAAGTGTTCTTGGGGATTACTATGGTGCACGCACAAGCACCATATTTATATATAAACAGAAAATATTCTATTAAAAGGCAATTACATGGCTTAACCGGGTGCTTTATTTATTTATTTTTAACACAGTTTTACAGCCAGGAGGCATTATTAATTACCTCCCTGTTTAATGTTTAACAGATTCCAAAAGGTTTGGGGGAATTTGTGCGAGATTGCTAAATCCAAACACAGAAAGGATGAGAATGACTAATGTGTTAGACTCACAGGGGTGGACAAAGATATAAAATACTTTAGGAGCCAGACAGAAATTGTAGGAGCCAGCGTTTTATTTGGTGCAGGGGGCCTCCAACAGTTAGAGGCTCTGAGAATTTGTAGTAAAAGCTTGCCTACCGTAATATGCTTTATCTACTCTCGGTATCTGTAAAAAGTGTAATGGTAGAAGGAAGAGGGGGAGGACAAGAAGCAGATGTGATGGGCAGACGTATGGACGTATAGGGTATTTGGAGATTATGGGGTCAGTCTTCTAGTTACTAAAATGGGGTAAAAACAGCACAAAAGAAATGCACCAGATTTATCAAAAGGAAACAACCCCACTGTTTTAATGGCATTCCTCTTATTTGATGAATCTGGTGCAGTTTTGCAGCCAGGAGACGTTGATAAATGGATCCCTAGCTCTCAGGGCTGGCGCTATGTAGAGCTGAATGTACTATTACGCAGGGTGAAGATTTGCTCATTAGATGGGTGCAAGTAAATGTCCCAACTTTCAATATATATCAAATACTCCACGGTCCAGTTCTTTTCCCAATTTAATCAGAGACGATAGAAAACATCTTTCACAGCCTCGTCTCAGTCAGTTACATTATTACGGGATATAGAATCCAGTTATATCGAGTGGAGAATTGTTAGCTTTGTTGTTCTTCGCTTGGGCGTTAAATGAGTCTGATTCTGTTTTTCTCAGCGTCAGCCCAAAATGTTCTAAGTCAATCATCAATGTTTAAACCAATGTTCCTTAATTTAGCAATATTTACTGATTTAGAAGACCGTCTTTGTTCTGTCACTAAGTACAGTTAATCCTATGTTCCCTATCTTTTAAGACCTTTCTCTATTGTATTATCTTTCTAAGTATTTATCAAACCTTTGAATCCAATAATTAATATTTAGCCTTGTAATTATCTTCACAGGGGTTATTTTTGGTGGGGACTCGGGGAATACGACTTTCGGCACCTTTTTTTTACGGATCAAAAATAATCTCCATATTGGGACTATGAAATGATTACAAATGGGCGTCTAATAATAATTGCGAGGGGATACATGCTTTTTCTAGCACATAGCTTCTGTTATAAAACCCCCACTGCTGTTATGAATGCGTGTTGCCTTTATTTTCTGAAATATAATTTCAAATGCATAAAAATGTAAATTCGTATAATAGCTTGAAGTGTAACCAGCTTTCAATGACAAAAAATAACAACCCATTTAAAAACACTGTTATATGGATAACACTGGGAATAGTGTCACTAATAATGCCTCGTTGGAGAATATACCGAATGGTACAGATAAGTAGCCTTCAATATTATTAACTGCTTAGATATTTGTATAAATCGATGCTTAAACCTCACAATATCATTTCAATTAATATTTCATAAACAGCACCAGTTTAGGATTAGGTAGTAGATGTGTTCTAGAAGTCCTCACAACTTGTCATGTCGATATGACCATTTAAAGGAGCAGTTCCCCCTACTTTATTTGACATGGATATAAAGCCACCTCCCCCCCCCCCGCTCCCGCTGGGAATGGAACATATAAAGTATCAGCTCTGGGGGACCCACAGGTTACGGATATACTTACTGATGAAGGAAGCGGCGATACTGTCCCTGCCACAGGAAACAGAATGGAGGTTTTTATCTCCCATGTCACATGGGTAAATAGGAAGCCGCAAAGCCATCCTATTGGCACACGTGACACAGGGATTTAATTACAAGAAAGTACCAGCAACACATTTCCTGGTAAGTATCTCGGGAAACAGGGGGTCCCCCAGGGCGGAAACCAGGGCAGGCATGAGCCATTTTGGCACCATGCAGGGGAAAAAATGCGGTTTCTACCACCCCCTGCTAGAGTGCTCCCCCTCTTTTTTTCTAAACACAATAACCCATGCGGATACTTTCTTGCGGTTTCCTTATTAAAAATACGTAAGCGTCGCTGGTATCTCTCCACCACATCCTCCCCCTCGCTCATCCTCCCCCATTCTCTCCCTCTACTGTCTCGTGTCTCTCTCTCTCTCACTCCTGTCTCTCTCTCCACCCCCTAACTCTCACTCTGCTTGGCACCCTGGTCGACCGCAACTAATCATCTACCCTAAAGCCGGACCGTCAGTGAAACTCACGCAGCTCAGCTCCAGGGACTCCCCGCTTCCCATCCGCGTAAAAACAGAATCGCAGACTTACTGTACATGGTCAGCACAGTGTCCAGGATGTAATTTGTTCTGCAATTTTCTCTTCTAAACCAAGGAGAAGGATTTAAACTATCCACTTTTATAATATTTAAATAGCAAACATTTCAAGCCACGCAGTCAGCGCGGTTCTTATAAGGAGCAGTTAATACATGGAAAAAAAATACACTATTTTCAGCTCCGGGGACATCCCAGCTCTGGAGATGCAGTGGCGAGAAAAAGCTTGTGAACCGCAATGATTATTATGGAAATTCCATAATTTTTCCATGAGAACCTTTGAGTTAAAACCAGTCTTTTCTTAAATATCAAATAAGGTTTATATTAACCAATTCTATGTCTTTTGGAACAAAATTATGTATGAATTAGACAAACAATGAGTAACAATGTGCAAAAGTAAGTGAATAAGTAAATTAAAGGAGATGATTGGAATCAGGTGTTTAAATAATTAGTAAGATCTTCAGGTGTGAGTTTGGGAGGCCCCACCCTATATACAGATCAGAAACTTTGTGAGTTTGGTCTTCACCATACAGGTGTGGAAACACGTCATGCCACAATCAAAAGAACTCTCAGAGGACCTCAGAACAGCAGTTATTGATGCTCGTCAGTCTAGAAGGGGTTACAGAACCATTTCTAAGGATTTGGGGCTTCACCCATCCACTCGCAGACAGAAAGTCTACAAATGGATAAAGTTCAAGACGCAGTAACTCTACCCAAAAGCGGTCGTCCTACCAAAATTTCTCCAAGAACAAACCGGAAAATCCTCTAGGAAGTCATAAAGAACCCCAGAGTAACATCCAAGGATCTGCAGGCTACGCTTACCTTGGCTAATGTGAGTGTTCATGACTATCAGAAAATGACTGAACAAAAATTGTGTTCATGGAAGGATAGCTTGGAGGAAACAACTCTAAAAAGAACATTGCTGCCCGTAGGAAGTTTACCAAAGAGCACATAGATGATCTTGTGGAACAATGTTCTCTGGACACAGGAGTCAAAGGTAGAAGTTGTTGGCCTCATTGAGAAATGTTATGTTTGATGTAAACCAAACACTGTGTTCAAACAGAAGAACCTCATCCCAACCGTCAAGCATATGGTGGTGGGAGTGTGATGGTTTGGGGCTGCTTTGCTGCCTCAGGACCTGGACGGCTTGCCATCATTGCCAAAACCATGAATTCTGCAGTGTATCAGAAGGTTCTAGAGGAGAATGTCAGGCCATCCGTCTGTGAGCTGAAATGAAAGTAGCTCATGTAGCAAGACAATGATCCTAAACATACAAGCAGATCTACAAAACAATGGCTGTAAAGGAAGAAATTCCGCGTTTTAGAATAGCCTAGTCAAAGTCCGGACCTAAACCCTATCAAAATGTTGTGCTAGGACCTGAAATGATCTAATAACATTTTAGGTTTGAAATATCTAAAAATTCTAGGGGGTTCACACTTTCACTGTACTAACCTGGGAAGTTACTGGGTTTGAATCTCCCTCAAGGGAAAGAAAACAGATGCCAAATCTAAGGTCAATAGGAAGCAGAAACATCATCTGTTGTGGCTTCCTATTCGTCATTAAAATGCAATTTACAAACCAGGAAGTAATAATACCTGTAAGTATCTTGGAAACAGGTGGGGGACCCTGGAGCTGAAAATAGTGGGTTCAGCTCTTGAGGAACCCCCGTTCCAATCTAGTAAAAAAGAAATAAATAATGGAGGATTTCCATTTTAGGGCAGACCTATAGCCCAAACCAATCAGGGCTACAATTGTACCAGGAAGTGATGCGCTTTTAGCAGTTTTATTGCTTGGCCATGCTCCCGATTTATTATAGACCACAGATAAGCCGGGGTTATAATACCTGTCCTGTAGGAAGCTCCCATAGACTGTAATTTACACTATGTTAGCTTGTGATTTGTTTCCTCTTTCATTCTACAGTATAGTGTATTCCTCACAGATATATATATATATATATATTATACACGAGAAAGAGATTGCACCTCCCTGATGAAGGGGCCCTAAGATGGCTCCGAAACGTTGGGTATCTGTGGATATGGATCACTACCCTTTAGTGCTGTGTCTCCTTCTCTGGTCATTTGATTTTGGTGGAGGAATACATACAGCTCAACCCCGTTATAGCGCGGTCCTCGGGGGCCACCCGATCTGATCACGCTATAACCGGGGTCGCGCTAATTAAAAAAAAAAAAAAAAATGCCGCCGCGCGCCCGATCGGGAGGGAAGAGGTGGCTGGCAGCCCTACACGTCCCCCAGCCCTACACGTCCCCCAGCCCTACACATCCCCCAGCCCTACACGTCCCACAGCCCTACACGTCCCCCAGCCCTACACGTCCCCCAGCCCTACACATCCCCCAGCCCTATACGTCCCCCAGCCTAACACGTCCCCCAGCCCTACACATCCCCCAGCCCTACACGTCCCCCAGCCTAACACGTCCCCCAGCCCTACACATCCCCCAGCAGCCACCGTAACTTCCCCTAGCAGCCTCACTTCCCCCAGTAGTCCACACCGATCCCCCCCCCCAGCCACGCTACGATCAACCCCCCCAACCAGCCCTGCTCCTATCAACCCCCCCAGCCAGCCCCGCTCCAAGCAACCCACCCAGCCAGCTCCGCTTCGACCCGCCAGCTGCTCCACCAGCCCACCAGCTCCGCTCTGACCCCCCCCACTAGATCCGCTCCGAGCAACCTCCCCAGCCAGCTCCGCTCCGACACCCCTCCTCCCGATGCCAGCTCCGCTCCGACACCCCCCCCCCCCGATGCCAGCTCTGCTCCGACACACCCCCCTCTCCCGATGCCAGCTCCCGATGCTAGTGCGTGTGGTGTGTGCAGTGTGCTGTGTGTGCAGTGTTCTGTGAGTGTGTGCTGTGAGTTTATGCAGTGTGCTGTGAGTGAATGCAGCATGTGCAGTGTGCTGTGAGTTTGTGCAGTGTGCTGTGAGTGTGTGCAGTGTGCTAAGAGTGTGCAGTGTGCTGTGAGTGTGTACAGTGTGCAGTGAGTGTGTATAGTGTGCAGTGAGTGTGTGCAGTGTGCAGTGAGTGTGTGCAGTGTGTGCTGGTGCTGTGAGTGTGTGTAGTGTGCTGTGAGTGTGTGCGATGTGCAAAAAAAAATACAAGATTTTTTTTATTTTTTATTTAAATTCGGGGTCCATGCTCAAACCGCGTTATAGCGGATCGCGCTATACCGGGGTTGAGCTGTACATACATACTATACATACATGCATACTGTACATACATACATACATACATACATACGGGTAGAATTAAGAACTTTGGATCAGTAGATTAGAAACTCTTGTTCTGTGTATACTGTACATTGTACTAACACTGTCCATGTTGAATTGAATCACTTTTTTCTATTTAACCGTTCTTCATTTGGAATACAAACCTCAGGCTCATTATCGCTCATAGTTCAGCTTCAGAAAATCTGAACAATTATTATTGCCCTTGGGTTTGTAGCAAATTACCGCTCACCAATTAGGAAATAAAGGTCACTGAAGGGTAAGGTCCACCACGTGCAAACGTGGAATAAATAGATGCTAGATTCCAGTAGGTGTGACAAGCAATTCCTGGTGGGTGTGGAAATTGCATCTACAGTATGATGAGGCGTCGGGCGTCCAAGAAGCAGCCACCAGCCAGAATTATACATCTTCTACCAACCCAAGCTCTTGATACTTCCGGCCTGAGGGATACCTGAGCCATGACCCTCACACAGTTGTAGCTCTCAAGACTTTCTCCCCAGACAGCACAACATATCCTAGTATACTGTACCTGTAAAAATCAGACTGTCTGGCAGATTCAATTGGAATGCTGGCACAGTATAGAACAGGGCTCTTTAACTGGCTGCCAACCACCATAGGGCCTTGCTGTGGCCCAGGGACCTTCTGCTCCTGCTAATTTCATACCCGATGCTTAAAGCAGCAACCCCACATCACTAGTTTTTGTTCCCCTTTTCAGTACATATCCACTTTACATTGTAATGCATACAACTAGATACATAGAACATATACCAGATTGCAGGATATTCCAAAAGTGAAATACAATAAAGTGGTTAAATTAGTTAAATTCAATTACAGAACTAATTAAACAAAAAATATATACGTTCATATTGTTATCTTTGATAAGAACATCTGATGCTAAATTAATTCTATTAATGTAATCTCACTCATAAAATGAAAAAATATTTTAACCAAATAAAATAGTGGCACTAATTAAAATAAAAATTAAAAAAAAGACTAAAAGTTTAATGTCAAATAAAAAATGTAATTGTTCCATTAAACAGTGTAGAGTTTTAAATCCCAGGTTGCAGGTTGTAATGCCTTTTATTGGGCATTAACTGCCGGGGGTAGTTTGTTTTGCATATTGCAATGTGTTTCAGCCACCTCTGTCCAGGTTTTAAAAAAAAACACAACAAGAACATTTTTGAGATTAGATGTTTTAAACAAAAAACAAAAACAAAAAAAATATGCATCCCAGCATTCAGTGGGTTAATGGGAGCATTGTGACACTGTATTGACGCATAAGGCCGCTGATGCAAAGATACATCTGCCTTCCAGTAACAGGTTGTTGTAGAGCAGCAAATTGATTAACCCAAGCAATGCAAATTAACCCCTTCACTGCCAGAGGGACCAGCAAAGCATTGCAATCTGCTGCTTTGCTGGCTCCTCAGACAGCGAGAGGTTAAGAGAAAACCCTGCGAGCGATAGATTTCTTTTTCGGTTCTTGTCCGGTCTCAATTGTGACAAAAAGAAACCATCAATAGGGAAAATTAATGCAAATGTGTTTCAATGAACATCTGTGTCTCGTCATAGCCCATATGTTACCTAGGGCTTTCCATTAAAAACTGTGTGGCCTGTTCCACACAGGTCAAAGAGCAGAGGTTTAGTGAGTTGTAGGAGCAGCTTATACACCAATAAACCAGTTTCTATGAAATCTATCAAACTAAATTGTGTTGACACCCAGTATGAGTCAGATTAAACTGGGTTGGTCCACAGGCACAAACTAAATTGTTTATGCAAAGGGCACATCCATTATTTAGCAGTATCTTGTAACATTTTTCACGCCGGCTGCTTCCATACTGAGCGCTGGTACGAAAATTAGCTTACGACAGGACAATATATTTGCTTTAATGTAGTCCATTGACATCAAAAGACTGTTTTGATGAAATTGAATTGTTCGTGCGGTATAAAATGCTACCACAATAAAATACACCCAGAGCAGATATCAGGGGCAAGCTGATTAAATGTACAATATATCCACAATAAAATAATGGTACAAGATGTGATCAGGCAGAAAGGTGAAAAGGAAAAACTAAGTTCAATGTGTACGCATACATTAACCTTTTGTCTACTGTGGCTGTCCCTCACAAGACATGGACAATGTTACACAGTGTCATATACAAATCAACAGCCAACGGTGTGACAATTCCCGTGATTTTATTTTTCTGTTCACTTCCTCTCTCCTTGTACTATACGTAAACCACATGATGTGGTTGTTGAGGTCAAACAAACTTTGTTTTAAGGGTAAAACGTCAAAGTTCTAGTAAGTCCTGAAGAAGTGTAGACTGTTGCAGGCTGTAATACGTTTTTAGAAACCAACATAGAAAAGTTCTTGAAATTAGATGACATTATAGAGTTCGGAGCTTTCAGATCATCACAGGTTTCTTCTTCTAGCATTGGGCCATTAAAATGTATCACTGCTTGCAAAAAATCTGCACTTTTATTTTGATTAAACAGTCATGTCCATAACAAACCTATACTGTGTCTAAAATTACTAGGAGATTTTGGTGCCCTCTGTTTTAATATCAATACAACCTGCTCACTGATGGACAAACACCAATGATACATGTGTTATATATACACACTCACACACCATTGTAACAAGAGGAACGTTTTTGACCAGTGTACTCTGCCCATGCTCATGTATGGATGTGAAACTTGTACCCTAAATGTGAGGATAATTCCGAATCTTCAGACAACACGAAGAAGTATGGAGAGATGCATGCTGAGTGTTAGCGGAAGGGACAGGAAAGAGAATGAGTATGTTCGAAACCAAACCATACAACAGATATCTGCTGCACACCAAAAATAAATATAACAATATTATCACCGGTGCTCCTGGTTCACGGAATCTCTGTCTGGACTCCAAAGTCAGCAATGTTAGTAACATTGGCACAATAAATAGTTTTGTTTTTGCAGAAATCCATAGTGCCCGGCTTCTAATTTGGCTTGCGAAACCAAACCATGACATCAGCACAAGGGGGAAGAAAATAAAATGGCAGCGGGCCAGACATATCGCAAGAAGAAATGACCATCGTTGGAGAAAGATGGCACTCGACTGAATTCCAAGAGAGATTAAAACAACAACCAAAAGTAAGATAGGAGGATGAAAACAGAAAATGTGTTGGAGCACCATGGAAACGAGAGGCTTGCAACCGCAGTACTTGGACGGTTATTGGGGAGGCCTCATCCGGCAGTGGGTCGACAAGGGCTGCTGGTGATGTAACCACACATTTCTACATTGTGTCAACTAATGTTTTTAATGGCTGTTGTATATTCATTAATAATGAGGCAATAACTTGCAAAAATGTGTTCCTGCTCAAAATTTTATTTAGTGCAGTTTCTACAACAGTTCTAACTTAAACCGTCTACCTCACAGAGGCCTAAAATACTTCCTTCTACATGGTCCATAAGGTTATAACTACATTAAAGCTCGTATTTACTGTGGTGCTATACAATAAGATACTTTCCAGACCATTCAGGTGAACGTGCCAGAAGATGTCATCCCAGCATAGCACCACTTAGTAAATATTTACAAATTTACAATTAGTAATATTTTTTCTGATGTTTACACTTGATCTTTTTTACATACCCTGATATTATAGCTCAGAACTTCATGACATAAAGCAGCAAGCGGTACTGCAACCTGAGCATTAATACAACAGAGCTCCAAAATATCGAACACTCCATATGAGGCCTCTCCTCAAAGTGGAGATCAGTCATACGAATGAGGATAACATCTCCAGCACTGGGCCGCCGCTTCACACCATGCTGAATAAGGGCCTACGAGAGGGAAATCTCCAGGAAATGAACCTACTTTCTAAGAACTGTAGAAAATCAATCTACCTTTTTAGGATAGTAAACCCCCACTGTATATTAATGTTGTCTTTTTATTGTTTCCACACCCCATGATAGTGCGCCTCTGAATTGTCATGTATAAATAAGAATAATTTGAACAATGGCGCCCATAGCTAAACATTGGAGTTTACCTTGGCCCAAAGCGCTTGCAATCCAAGGATAAAACTCTCTGCAGCTGAACCGAAGAGCTTACAATTTAAAACAGCTGTACTCGCTGCTTGTTGTATATACATTTATTTTAGCTTTCCTGAACGTGGGGGAGGGGTCCTCAGGCTTCCAGGGCCCCCTCAGTCCCCTCTTCTTAAGCGACCAGCTGTTTTGTCCGGGAAACACAAAATGGAGGTCAACAGAAAGTTGTAATGTCATCAAGAGTTGACGTCGCTACTTTCTATTCATGACTCTGCGGCCATATTTCTAATTTTTCTGTGTAAATACCGCCCCCCCCCCCCCCCCCCCAATTTATTTATCTCGGGAACCAGAGTGTCTACGTAATGCAATAAAAAATAATTCTATATTTTGGATGGGGGGAGCTCCTTAACTCTTTAAATGCTGGAGGGGCCGTGGCGCCCGCCGGCACTCGCTATCGCTTTGCTCCATCACTGCTGGCAGATGGGGAGTCCTCCGCCTTCTGTTCCACTACAGAAGTGGCCAAGTCCCGTCCTCAAGGGCCACCAACAGGACAGGTTTTCAGGATATCTCTGCTTCTGCACAGATGGCTCAATCCGTGGCTCAGTAAAAATTACTGCGCCACCTGTGCTGAAGCAGGGATATCCCCAATACCTGGCCCGTTGGTGGCCCGTGAGGACTGGAGTTAGCTACCCCTGCACTACGTGACAGATTACGTTTTAAACACCATCTCCCCATGACAAACGGGCAGGGTTATTATGGCATACGATGCAGTGGCCGTGAGTGACAATATACAAAAGGGCACCCAACGAGTTAAGCAATACAGTGGGTGACATTGAACTCTTAGCTACAAAAGAAGTTGCTACAAAGTAATCCCCCATTCTTAACACAATAAAGCAGCTTAGTTCCACCAGCATTTTGCTGTCACGGTTAATTGATGCCAAGGGTCCATAGTCCAGGCAAAGTGGGAGCCCAGCAGGGATCCTCCCTGGGATCTAAAGCAAGTCCCCGGGGAAACACAGAACTTCCACAAACCAAAGACAAGAGAAAGAAAATGGGCAGGTTGTGTCTGAGGTGTAGGGGTGAGGTCTTACCTTGTGCCTGAACTCTTTGGCTATCTTCCTTTCCATTGTGTTGTGTGGGAGGCAGGGACCAGGTGCCAGGTTCTGTAATGTATCACGACACTATCCCCCTTCTGCTGCTCCTGCGGCTGCCAGCGAAATGAACATGCAAAGCAGGCTGTGAAGTTGACATGCAAACAACTTTCTGATAGGGGACAGCTCCCAGCAGGTCTCTGAAAGGACCCCAGTGATTGGTCAGAGCTATTCCCCTGCCCTGTTATCTGTCACTGCACCTTAGCCTCTGGTTGGATCACAGGGAAACACAGGGGGTTAAATAACCCATTCCCTGCCAGAGGGGCCTGCAACACCTTGCTAGGCAAGTATCTACTGCATTATCCTGTTTTATTGCTCCATGTAACCCATGGACCCATATTATGGAGAAGGAGCGGCTCAGTGAGTAACGACACTGACTGGCACTGAGTGTGAAGCAGGCGAAGGAGCGGCTCAGTGAGTGAAGACACTGACTGGCACTGAGTGTGAAACAGGCGAAGGAGCGGCTCAGTGAGTGACGACACTGACTAGCACTGAGTGTGAAGCAGGAGAAGGAGCGGCTCAGTGAGTGAAGACACTGACTGGCACTGAGTTTGAAGCAAGGTTCAATTCCCAGTATCGGCTCCTTGTGACTTTGGGCAAGTCACATTATCTCCCTGTGCCTCAGGCACCAAAAACATAGATTGTAAGCTCCACGGGGCAGGAACCTGTGCCTGCAAAACGTCTCTCTAAAGCTCTACGTTAACAAGAATATGCTATTATTATTATTATTATTATTATAATAATTATTACATATATCATGCAAGTGAAACAAAAATTGATTAAAAAAAATACACCTTGCTATGTTAACCCCTTAACACATTCAGCAACACTATGATACATTATTAAGCAAAATATTCGGGCCAGTCTATATAACCTTATGGAATCACTTGTTTACTGGATAAAACAAGCGTTTTTATGCCATAAAGAGACATCATGATGTGCTTTCTCTTTTTCGTTTTCTTTTTTGCTCACAGCAGAAACCTTTTCTAGGCAAAGAAAGGCCGTGCCTCTCATTTAAAAGAATTAGCCTGTCCTGCGTACACGCTCTGGCAGCTGCTTTAGTAACACTCTTTGAGCAATGCATCCTGGTCTTCTGCCAGCGACACTGAAAAGTATGAAACAGGAGGTTTGCTGAATAAATGGATGGTACACATACAGCAAGTGTCCACTAGAGGGCTGGACCACTTCAAGTAATAAACACTTAGGACCCTATACAATAGACTCCACAAAAAGCTACATTTTCTGACCTCTTCCCCAGAAAAACATTACCGTTTTCACCTACTTCAATAAAAATATATTGGGCGGCTGAATTCGGAAGTTTGACCTGACCGCCTGTATATACATATACCACTGCTTCCAAACCATGAGCACAGATCGCTTGTGCTACAGCAGCAAGAGCTTGCACTCTTGCAAGCACACGCAGTGTATGAGCTCGGATTAAGAGACCGCTTACAGGTCTGAATAAGGATGTTTCTAATGTACTGTATGTATGTCTTAATTTATATAGCGCCATTAGTGTACATAGCGCTTCAAAGTAGTAATAGACATGACAATCATATACATAACAAATAACAGGTCATGGGAATAAGTGCATCAGACATAAAAATAACATTAAGGAAAAGGAATCCCTGCTCCGAGGAGCTTACAATCTAATTGGTAGGTAGGGAGAACGTACAGAGACAGTAGAAGGGAGTTCTGGTAAGTGCATCTGCAGGGGGCCAAGCTTTATGTATCATGTGTATAGTATTAGCCACGGTGCTACTCATATGCTTCTTTAAGCAAGTGTGTCTTAAGGTGGATAGAGAGGGTGCTAGTCGGGTATTGAGGGCATTCCAGAGGTGCGGGGCACTCAGTGAAAAAGGTTTAAGATGGGAGAGGGCTTTAGATACAAAGGGGGTCGAGAGTAGACATCCTTGAGAAGAACGAAAGTGTCGGGATGGAGCATAGCGAGAAATTAGGGCTGAGATGTAAGGAGGGGCAGAAGAGTGTAAAGCTTTAAAAGTGAGGAGAAGAATGGGGTGTGAGATGCGGGATTTGATCGGAAGCCAGGAGATGGATTTCAGAAGGGGAGACGCGGAGACAGATTTAGGAAAGAGTAGAGTGATTCTGGCAGCAGCGTTTAGGATAGATTGTAGGGGAGACAGGTGAGAGGCAGGAAGGCTTGACAGCAGGAGGTTGCAGTAATCGAGACGGGAGAGAATGAGGGCCTGAACACACTGGAACACACCCCAGTTTAGAAGACGTTTCTTATTTTAATGAGTGAGGCATACTGTATGCCCTTTTTCATGAAGAAGTAACTACTCCTGTATCAGCGGTTTGCCCCCTGAATATATAGTCATATACATTACTCTTAAGCCGCTTTCAGGCAGTATGAAAAAGCAAAAGTGTGACACTAGAAATTACGCTCGTAGAAATGACTTTACTAAGGTATACAAAATACGTTGATGGGGAGTAAAAAGCCCTCTCCCGTACAATATACAGCAAATACAAATATAACTTGTGAGCACAGTCAAGTGTCTCAGACAGGTCTGCAGCACTGCTTTTCCCCATTATCTCTTAGCATACAGTGCTTCCACTGCAGCAAGGGATTCTGGGTAATGATCTGCATGTAATTGCTCAACCCCAAGTAGTATATTGCATTCAAATGAACTGCAAGTACTTGTCCCCAGGCTAGGACACTTGGTTGAGGCCATTTTGCTGCGACAAAATCTCCCCAGGCGTTTAGCCGCCACTCACCTCGCCACTGGGACATCTCACCGCTGGCCGCTTTGCCGCCAACCTTACCTTACCTTAACTATTACCCTAAAAATCCCTAATCTTAACTTCTAATACTAATGTTGCCCCCTACCCTAAAAACCTTAACCCCCTACCATAAAACCCTATCCTTAACCCCCTACCCTAACCCACTAAATTAACCCTTAAACGAACTTAACATGATGAGCGTCCAGCAACAGTGTGGCTGCGGCAGAGGTTAACTCTGCGGCCGAGTGCCGGTGGAGACTTGATCGCGGAGAGCCAACAGTGACTAAATGTCCTTCTCCACTTGTCCCCACAAATGATCCTCTCTTTCCCAATAATGTGGCTTTTTTTTTACAGTTTACCGCTGCAATAGCATTATTGTATTATTAGCAATTCGTGGTTATAATAACGGACTAGCAACTTGAAGAGCACATTTGTAATGACTTAATGTTAACAGACTTAGTAAAAAAGCATTTAATGTAGGGAACACACAATCCCAGCAAGCTCTAACCCCAGAACCCACCACATCATATATATATACAGCTCAACCCCCTTATAACGCTGTGCTTGGGGTCCAAAGAATACCATTGCGTTATAAGCGGATCGCGTTAGAAATAATGTACAATTGAATGCATTGTACACTAAAGTATTTAAGATACCAATAATCGTGTTGTAAAGTATTCATAAATACGAAAATTAATTGGGAGCCACGCGGAAACGTTTACTTTACAAAAGACTAAGACACATGAAGCATGAATCCACCTGGCATGTCTTCACCCCCACCTCCGTTCCGGCCTTATCTAAAGGTCAGCCTGAGCATTTGCTCTTTTAGCAGTCAGTGAAAATGAACATGCAAAAAGCAATTCTGGGCATGACTCCACTTTTTCCAATCGTCAAGTCTTCTTAAGACAACAACGCAGAATTGTTGTTGGGGTTCTCCAATTACGAATGCTGTCCTGCAGTGTCAACGCTACTGCGTTCTAAGGCTCGATGGCTGGGAGTCATCACACCACCATGCGGGGTATCGTTCCAGAGCTGCCGCTTACCACCAGATCGGATGCGCTTCCCCGCATCGGGCTTTGGTGACCTCCAGGCAAAGTCAAAAATAAAGCAAACCTGACTGTGAGATACGACTGTTTTTTCCTCCATGGCTTTAGTACATTAGCAAGGCTTTTAATTGACTCTAAATTCTATGGGGGATATGTATCAAGTATCGCGATCTGGAGCATTGCTCCAAAATGTGCGCACACTTTAGGACTTTGTGACACCATGTGGTTGCTGTGCTTAACCTCTTCTCTCCAGCTGAATCTGCCCCAAATGGGTTTCTCTGTCTTACTCTCCGTTTCATTTATACCAGGAGTTTTATACTCGAGGCCCATGGACTCTCTGCTCCCACTAATGTTATTGCAGTTGCTCAGGGCGCGGAGTGCATTGAAACGCGTTATTAAGCGACGGTAATGTAAACATATTTGATCCATAAAAGAAGCGCAAACAAAACAAGCCAATATGGTGTAAACCAGGGGTGGCCAACTCCAGTCCCCAAGGGCCACCAACAAGTCTGGTTTCCAGGATATCCCTGCTTCAGCACAGGTGGCTCAATCAGTTGCTCAGTCAACGACAGGTGAGCACCACCTGTGCTGAAGCAGGGATATCCTGAAACCTGACGTGTTGGTAGCTCTTGAGGACTGGAGTTGGCCATACCTGCTGTAGACTGAACAAAGACATTTACAGTAACCAAGCAAAACAACAGTTTCTAGATCTAACCTGGGAGTGGAGTATTACCCAACAGGAAGCATCACCTGCAATCCTAACCCTAACCCACCAGGAAGCATCACCTGCAATCCTAACCCTAACCCAACAGGAAGCATCACCTGCAATCCTAACCCTAACCCACCAGGAAGCATCACCTGCAATCCTAACCCTAACCCACCAGGAAGCATCACCTGCAATCCTAACCCTAACCCAACAGGAAGCACCACCTGCAATCCTAACCCTAACCCAACAGGAAGCATCACCTGCAATCCTAACCCTAACCCAACAGGAAGCATCACCTGCAATCCTAACCCTAACCCAACAGGAAGCACCACCTGCAATCCTAACCCTAACCCAACAGGAAGCACCACCTGCAATCCTAACCCTAACCCAACAGGAAGCACCACCTGCAATCCTAACCCTAACCCAACAGGAAGCATCACCTGCAATCCTAACCCTAACCCAACAGGAAGCACCACCTGCAATCCTAACCCTAACCCAACAGGAAGCATCACCTGCAATCCTAACCCTAACCCAACAGGAAGCATCGCCTGCAATCCTAACCCTAACCCAACAGGAAGCATCGCCTGCAATCCTAACCCTAACCCACCAGGAAGCATCACCTGCAATCCTAACCCACCAGGAAGCATCACCTGCAATCCTAACCCAACAGGAAGCATCACCTGCAATCCTAACCCTAACCCAACAGGAAGCACCACCTGCAATCCTAACCCTAACCCAACAGGAAGCACCACCTGCAATCCTAACCCTAACCCAACAGGAAGCACCACCTGCAATCCTAACCCTAACCCAACAGGAAGCATCACCTGCAATCCTAACCCTAACCCAACAGGAAGCACCACCTGCAATCCTAACCCTAACCCAACAGGAAGCATCACCTGCAATCCTAACCCTAACCCAACAGGAAGCATCGCCTGCAATCCTAACCCTAACCCAACAGGAAGCATCGCCTGCAATCCTAACCCTAACCCACCAGGAAGCATCACCTGCAATCCTAACCCACCAGGAAGCATCACCTGCAATCCTAACCCACCAGGAAGCATCACCTGCAATCCTAACCCTAACCCACCAGGAAGCATTACCTGCAATCCTAACCCTAACCCACCAGGAAGCATTACCTGCAATCCTAACCCTAACCCACCAGGAAGCATCACCTGCAATCCTAACCCTAACCCACCAGGAAGCATCACCTGCAATCCTAACCCTAACCCACCAGGAAGCATCACCTGCAATCCTAACCCTAACCCAACAGGAAGCACCACCTGCAATCCTAACCCTAACCCAACAGGAAGCACCACCTGCAATCCTAACCCTAACCCACCAGGAAGCATCACCTGCAATCCTAACCCTAACCCACCAGGAAGCATCGCCTGCAATCCTAACCCTAACCCAACAGGAAGCACTACCTGCAATCCTAACCCTAACCCAACAGGAAGCATCGCCTGCAATCCTAACCCTAACCCAACAGGAAGCATCGCCTGCAATCCTAACCCTAACCCAACAGGAAGCATCGCCTGCAATCCTAACCCTAACCCAACAGGAAGCATCGCCTGCAATCCTAACCCTAACCCACCAGGAAGCATCGCCTGCAATCCTAACCCTAACCCACCAGGAAGCATCACCTGCAATCCTAACCCTAACCCAACAGGAAGCATCGCCTGCAATCCTAACCCTAATCCACCAGGAGGCATCCCCTGCAATCCTAACCCTAACCCACCAGGAAGCATCGCCTGCAATCCTAACCCTAATCCACCAGGAAGCATCACCTGCAATCCTAACCCTAACCCAACAGGAAGCATCACCTGCAATCCTAACCCTAACCCACCAGGAAGCATCACCTGCAATCCTAACCCTAACCCAACAGGAAGCATCACCTGCAATCCTAACCCTAACCCAACAGGAAGCATCACCTGCAATCCTAACCCTAACCCACCAGGAAGCATCACCTGCAATCCTAACCCTAACCCACCAGGAAGCATCACCTGCAATCCTAACCCTAACCCACCAGGAAGCATCACCTGCAATCCTAACCCTAACCCAACAGGAAGCATCACCTGCAATCCTAACCCTAACCCAACAGAAAGCATCACCTGCAATCCTAACCCTAACCCACCAGGAAGCATCACCTGCAATCCTAACCAAGACAGGCACCTAACCAATAATGACTTACCAAACGTACTCATTGAACTAACATTATTGAATTTCACGTGGACTGAATTTGGGGGGATTTTTTCTTACCTTGGACTTGGATTAATTTGATTTATTTTTGACTTGTCCTTTGTCCTGTTTTATCCATTGTTCTTTCCTCGATTAAACACTACTAATTGTGGAGCATTTTATGTATTCGATGTTTTGTTTCACCCTTTTAGATATTTTTTCCTGGTGTATAGATCCTGTTTCTATAATTCAGCACCTCACTCTATTGTTTTTACCTTAATGTTTTATAATATAAATATATATGGTCATAAAAACATGCCAAAGGTTTTACTAGACTGTAAATGTTACTTATGCCCATAATAATATATCTGGCTGTCCATGAAATATCTGTAAACTGCATGTGTACAACCTTTGTTCATTTAATGCAACCATTTATTATTAAACTGGGGTTTTTATTCCTGTCGGTCTCTTGTGTAACAACATAATTGTATTTAATTACAGTTATTCTAAAACTGACTGGAAAGTATAGCAATGCCGCTTTGTGTCGAGACCTGCATTTACTTAAAAAAATAAATGATGAGATGAATGGTGAGGAATAAACGGATTAAAGTTACAGGGTATGCAAGGGGCTACCGGGTATATTAAACAGGGTAGCTCAGGCGTCCGGTGGCTGGGTGAGCCCCAGGAAAGGAAGGGCAAGGGACCAGGCTTAACCTTTATTATACGGGTCCCTAGGCCCATTTTTAAGGGTGCACACTGAAGTACATCAGACCTGAGGTTCTCAGACCAGCTTCTCACAGGTAGCTTAGGCCTTGGATACAGTAGGAGTGCGTGGCGTCAGGCGCTCCTACTGCACAGGCGGTCCCTGGCCTAGGGATCTGGAGGAGACACGACAGGGAGGCGTGTCGGAGGCGTGCCATGTCGTCACGTGAGCGGTTCACCCTTATTGGCTGAACGTGACCCGGCCGTCGTGCGACAAAATAAAATTGTTGAGGTGTGGGCCTCCTGCCTGTGTGCTGTTTTTTCCATGATTTAATAAATTAGCCTTTTTTTTCACTTTGGGGACGCTCTCCTTTTTTGATAATTTATCCCATCTGGATGTAGTGCTGTGTCTTTTTGCTCCTGTTTTTATCCCTGAAGAAAGATGGAAGCACACCTGTACCTGAGGATGTGGGTCACCACCCAAGGATGCTGCACTACATGTGAGTCCTTGAGATTGATCTCGTTCATTACACTATATGTGTCTGTACGGCAGTGCTGAGTGGGATGTTTCCAGTTCAATTGGTTTCATGTGAGATGTGCCTCATTATCTGATACCTAAAGGGTACTCCAGCTAAGGATTTTCTACCTTTCTCTTCACTAACTTACTTGCTTATGTGTTATGAGCATTCCACAATGTTTCCGTGATAATTTCTATGTGTAGCCTAGTCCCCTGGCTATCATCTTATCTTTGGCCCTAACTGTATAAGTCCTGTTAGACACAGGCACTGTGGTGGATACGCTCTCTCATGGAAGACTAGCTCGTTGTTGCAGCCTGGATACACTATTGCTGTATCCAGGGGCTGGCCTAATAACAACCAAAGAGTGTCATCCCTGGGGAGGATACTGGCTGGGTCACATGCCCATGATGTGATACTTGTCAGTTTCGGACCTGTTATGCGGCAGGGTTACAAGCTCCTCCCTTGGGGTACATAAGCTAACACTCTCCCAGAAGTGAGGAGCTCTCTTCCCTCCCCATGTGGAGTGGAAGCACTTACCCATTATCCAATCAAGGGGTAAAGGAGCTGAGAAGGGGCCTGCAGGGCCTCAAGACCTGTGGGTACTATTTCAGGGAATGAGCCTGTCATGACTACATGTATGTTGCTAATAAAGACTCAGCTGAATTCATCTGTTGTTGCTACTTGACTGGGCCACTACCTGAGTTTCCAGTGTGGACCATCCTCACTGCACCAGGATCCTCACCAGCTGGAGGCGCTGCGCTACCAGGATCCTCACCGTCTGGAGGCGCTGCGCTACCAGGATCCTCACCGGCTGGAGGCGCTGCGCTACCAGGATCCTCACCGGCTGGAGGCGCTGCGCTACCAGGATCCTCACCGGCTGGAGGCGCTGCGCTATAAGGATCATCACTGAGCGCCTGTCCTAATGCCTCCCCATACCATCGCGGAGTTCTCAGGGCCTGCTGTTCCACCAAACAGGTATGCACCGCACCAGAATACACCGGTAGCTATATGATCTCACTTAGGGTGGGGGGAAAGGTGCTACATATGTATCGCAATTGTAACTCCGATTTTCAGCATCAACAAAGTGTACAAAATCTAAGTTGGGATACCTGCCTCCCAAGACAGCGGTCTAGGTTTAAATGTAAGAAATGTAAGTATATTCTTACATCTCACCATCTGCCAGTAGAAAAAAATAAAGAAAACTGCTGTGTGACAAAGCACACTTTTCTTTGCCTTGATGGATAAGGCTTGAAGCATCCGAGGCTACAAAACTGGGCAAAACAAGTCGAAATTATAATTTTTGCCGGGGAACTTTGATACATCACCCCTTAAGACCTTTGTGCCTTGAAATGTGCTTTCTTAATGTAACCCCTCTCTTTTCACAATATTTCAGACTTTACACCTGACGCTGACGTGGGGGCCTAAGTTTGTAAACTTAAGTCAGCTGCCACCCTTGCGTGGGGCCAGTAAAAGGGGACACAATACTTGGGGATATATACATATAGGTTTATGAAACGAATAGTTAGATATGCAAACAGGTAATCAGTAACCTCATGAACCTTAGTAATAGGATCACTGCATAGAAAGCACAATACAAGTCATATCATTACAGTTCACCTAAACGCTGTGCATGTGTGTGTGTGTATTGTAGTCAATGTGATAGGCCTCCCAAAACTGGGTGGTCAGGCCTATATTAGTAGTACCGGTACCCAGTGGAGCTCTTGTATGTCACTCTAGGTTGTCGGCCTGTACTTCTCATAGGGGTTATTACATTACCAATATTCCTATAGTGTGTCAGGGGATCCCAACTGTCAGCCATCTCTCTCTGGCCTCCAGCTCTCAGTATCTGGACTCTCCGCTTATCATCTCTCAGCCCTCCACGTGGGAGACGTGCAGATCCCATCTCACAGGAGGCTATGGATCGAGACCCACACTCAGCTCTGAGCGGTTCTGATCTCTGTCACGGCTGCCCCTTGCTCTTTAGGCTGATCCCCCCTCATAGTCCATCCCTCCTTCACCAGCTTTGCTATTGGCTTACCAGTCACATGTCCAAGGAGAGGAACTTACTGAGGCGTGACTGTGTTGAGTATAGGATTGAGTATTAGTGTGCTAATGCAGAAAAGCAATCCAACGTAGCGCACCAAACATTGCACTTACTGCCTCTTTCCTATCCTATTTATATGAATACATGGAGAACAAAGCGCACAAGCAAAAACGGAGCAGGAAGGACCCAAATCAAAAATAAATTAAAAGGGCACTTTAATGTGACAAAAGACCCATCAAACGCGTTTCGAACGTCACAGCGTTCTTTTTTGAAAAAGAACGCTGTGACGTTCGAAACGCGTTGGATGGGTCTTTTGTCACATTAAAGTGCCCTTTTAATTTATTTTTGATTCTGGGTCCTTCCTGCTCCGTTTTTGCTTGTGCGCTTTGTTCTCCATTTATTCCTGTTTACTACATATTGGAAGCTGCACAGCCTGCCTACCACTCCTAGGATTTGTGAGTATTGTTTATATTTCAGGGGAACCTGCCAATGAGACTGATGGTGGGTGGACTTGTTTCATCTACCACCTGTCTTCAGGAGGATAGTACCCATACTAGTGGTTATTATGTACTAATACCATTACTCATTTCTTATACCTTGGATTAGTGGTTTGGCTTGCTTTATTCTTTTATTCATGGCATTGGAGTGCTTTAGCCTATTGTTCCTATCCTATTTATATTACTTATTGTTTTTGGGGTCCAGGATCGCGACGGCGGGATCACTTGGAGTAGCAATCATGGGGTCACAACCGTCCCCCAGTGACATGAACAGAAGTGAGAGAGGCTCCACTTCCGTTTTGATTGCGTTCACCACTGATCAGTGACTGCGTCCTCCGATGAGAAAACTAGCAAACACAGCATGACGTACCATGTAAGACGTAAGCCGGCATGCTAGCTCTCATAACGTACAGGGAACGTTGTGCAGATGCAGTCTTTCCTCTCTGGCAGCTCCCGCGGGCATGGGACAGAACACAGTGTGCAAAAGCGAGGACACTCCGCTGGACAGTCCATAGCAGGCTGTAATGGCCCATTGGGATTAACACAGCAGAGGGGTCCCTGTGTCTGAATCGGACTCGTGCTGTGTGAATCCTACTTTTACGGCACCTGTCTGTAAGAGACGCGCACTAAGAGTGAGACTGAATCAGTCCACCTACACGCCTCTAACAGGCGATCACGTGCCTTTTATTTTATTTGAATAATACGGTATTGAGGCAGGGGTTCTCCGGAGCTGAATCACATTAATTTCAGCCTTGGGGACTCCCTGCTTCCTGAGTTACAGGCTCCGTTCCGGGGTGCCGATATCCCAGCAATGTTTTAATTCACAGCCCACGTGACTGGGTATTTAAACAATGCAGAGTGATACCGGCACCCCATAACGGGGCCTTTAACTCGTGAAGCAAGGGGTCCCTGGGGCTGAAATTAATGGAAGGCCAGCCAATCATGAAAGATATGCTTCCCTCCCTTTATGATGACGTCACATCCCTTAAAAAAAATAGAAGCTGTCACATGGTACACCAAACAATCGGATTGGGGGTGAACCATTTGACATTCAAATGTGACATCACAAGCCATATATAAGGCCTGTCCCATCTCATTTGAGCCGAAGAAGACGTCAAGGCAACATCTCCGGGCCCCTTAGGATTCTAAAGAAGAGAAGACAGAAGAAAAGAAAGAAGAAGGAAAGGAGGAAAAAGAGAACTTACCGGAGACTTCTCTTCAATCCATAGAGGACCATGGTCTTCTGGGCATCGGCTGATGTTGAGCATAATGTCATGTGTCAACAGTTGGTGCCAGAGTAGAATTCAGAGGGTGAATCCAGCAAAGGTAAGAAACACATTGATTGCACTTTATTTAATTGTGTACAGTATTTCTTTTTAGGTTGGCCATTAACTGCCAATGTGTTTCTCTATGCCCATTTCTAGGTATAAATAAGCACAGTGACATTTAATGCATTTTTTGGCAAATGTTTTTTTTTTTACTTAAATGTCGTATATTTTATTTGGTGCTTGTTTTTTTTTTAGGTTGCCCATTGACTGTCAAAGTTGAAAGTGGATTTACCATTGTGCCAATCAATCCGTTTACTGGCAAATGTTTTTTATTTTTATTGAAATGTAGTGTATTTTATTTGGTACTTGTTTTTTTTAGGTTGCTTATTTATTGCCATTCTGGCAAACCATGCCCATATTATGGGCATGGTTTACCACTGTGACAATCAATGGGTAGAGGGGGTGGGGGTAGTTGGCCTTGGGAGGGTGGTTAAATATTGTTTAAATATCCCGGTCACATGGGCCATGACACGGGAGAATTTAAACATTGCGGGGATACCGGCACCCCATAACGGGCCCTGTAAATCGGGAAGCAGGGGGTCCCCGGATCTGAAATGAATGCGGTTCAGCTCCAGAGACCCCCCTGCTTCAATACTGTTATTAAAATAAAATAAAAGTTGTGCGATCACCTGTTAGAGGCGCGGAGGTAGCGTGACTGATTCCTTCTCACTCTTAGTGCGCGTCTCTTACAGACAGGTGCAGCCCGTAGACTTCACACAGCGCGAGTCCCATTTAGACGCAGGGACCACCGCTGGTTTAAACCCGATGTGCCACGAGCAGATTAAAAATAACAGAGCAGAAGTGGATTTCTTGAAGTGAGTACGACCGACCCTTGGACTACATTGGTATGTGCAGCAAAAGAATTAAAGAGGCAATCCAAGTTGGCTGTATTTTTATTTTTTTACATATGATTGAAACAAGGGGTCTCTGGAGCTGAGCCCCATTTATTTTTGGGGACCCCCTGTTCCCGGAGATAACTCCAGATGGGGTGCAAGTTCATATATATTGCCGCTTTTCAAAGCTCCCGTGTCTTGCTGGCCAATAGGAAGCCGTGACATCATCCGGAGCGGTTCCTATTGGCCCACGTGACACGGACGCTTTGAAGTTGCAGGAGATACCGGCACCTGGTTCTGTATCTCTGAGAGCAGGGGGGTTTCAGAGCTGAAATTAATGGGGTTCCACTCCAGAGACCCCTGCTTCAATCTTGTGTATAATTTATTTTTTTAAACCCCAGCTTAGATTGCTCCTTTAAAGAAGTAGAACATATGTTATATTGCTATATATGGATAAGAGCTCATTATTGCAAATGTAATACATGTTAATAAGTGAAACTGCACTAGAGATATTTTGAAGAGGTTTTTTAAAATAACAATATATTCTACAATTCCTCTTGCAAAAATGATTGCAACATAATTCCTGAACCCCTGTGTTTTTTTGTAATTAAAGGTCGGTAAAGGTTGTTTTTTTTCTTCTTCTTTGCATAGGATGTGCTGATAACATCTTGGTTTCTTATTCAAGTGTGACTTTTTTTCTGAGCTGTTATTTGTTAGTTTTCAATAAAGTAATGAAAAAAAGGCTTGGTGGGGTTGAAGCTGTAATACTAGCTGAGCCCTGTAACACAAGCTCAGACCATTGCATTAGAAGAAGAGAGAGAGACTGAGCACCAGTGGACGCAAGGAGCCTGCATCCCACCTGGTCATTCGAGTTCACTTTAGAGATGTGTGCCTGGCACTCCTAAGCAGCAAGGTTCCCTCGTTCAAACTGCAGAAGGCAGGTTTCAGGGTGAATTGAGACAGAAGCCAGGACGGATGGAGCTTCACTTCTCAAGCACAGTCACTCTGTTTACCTTCTTGCTGTCTTCTCTCTGGGTCCCACAAGGTGAGCATCTGATCTCCTAAAGACAGGGAACTTTCCATGGATGGTATATCTTAAGCTATAAACATATCCCAGTTATGAAGGCTATGCTTCTCTTGGTAGCCCTAAAGCTTCTTGTAGATGAAAGTGGGACATTGGTTTGAAATATTCTGGCATGTAATTGTGCAATAATGTTAAGTTCAATTCTTACTACGCAGTGAATGTTGAAAACAGTGAAATCCTCTTAATTTCTATTGCAATTTGTGGCTATTTTAGAGTATAAGCTGTTAGTTAATTTATAGTGTGGAAGGTAAACTTTTGTCTCTTTAATTGAGTTCAATCATAATAAGCAAAGGTTGTCTGGTTTTGAATAAATATTGTAGATATGAGACCATGATAAAGTGCGACTCAGTCTTGAATATATAACATTTGTTTCCATCACAGCCTTTCCCTCAGAGAACACTGCAAGCCCCAACTCATCAACTAGTGAACCTTCAGAGAGGTGAGTATCTCCTTCCCTGTGTGTTCATTTTCATTGCTTGTTACAAATGCAGCATACAGTACCTAGATAAATCTTTGTGCTAAAGACTAGTTAGATTGCCTGACCTAGAAGTTGCTGGCAGAACTGTAGAATTTGTGTTATCTCCCCGAAAAAGTTGCCTTTACTGTATATTAGAGCACCTTCTGTGTATCCTCTTATAACCTCTACACAACCTCTCACTGCCTGCAGTGCAGTAACTTAATGAAACAGCCATTCCAAAGAGAAGCAACTGAGGTTATTCTAGTGGTTTGAAGTGTGCATATAAGTATATTGAATATTAATTTTACAATTCTGTGATATGTTTTTTATTTATTAATTTTTTAACCCAATAATCCAAAAAAGAACACTGCCACTTCTATGCACATTCTATATTTTGTTCTTCTTGATAATATCAGTATTAGAGCCCCAGCACAGTGTATTAATTATATGGGATCTTGCACTGCTGTTTGACATAATTTGCTTTGTCACAGCATTAATTATGGAATAATATGTTTCAGAGGCACTCTAAAAGAATGTTGACCCTCCCATAGCATACTGCAAATCGCAGCCATATTCATAACATGGGTTGAAATATACATGCCGTTAGCAATAGGCATTGATATATATTTATTATATAACACGGACATTGACATTGCAAACATTCTTATATTTTAAGGCGCATAAAGCAGATTCCTTTGTGTCTAGCATAGAATGTGTTCTGCATGAGCAGCAAAGGTACAGATTACCTTTAGCGAACAAACCCAGCCTTGTTCTTTTCTTCCCAGTAACAACAGCAGTGGAATACTTCAGAAAGCAGATACCACTTCCCAAGGAAATCAGGTAAGGAGACTGGGCTGCAGAGGTGACACAAAATCTATACATTGCAGTGTTGGGGGATTTGGTGAAGCTGAACTTTAAATCTCCCAGAAGCAGGGCTCGCAATGCTTGATTAGGAAAAAGGTGCACAATCTGCCATCTTTTGTGTTATCATTTCATGTAGGACATAGGTATTGCACTAGCTGCGTTGGTTCGCCGTGTCAACCAGATTAACTTTATTGGGGTCTGCGTATCAAGGCAAAGAATGGGTTTCTTTGTGCAATGCAGTGTTTTCTTCCCCCTGCTCCATCAAATATCAAAAGCCTGTTAAGCAAGATCGTTATCCGGTGAGGCTTATGGCACTTCACACCCGCAGAGCTTTGAATAAAATGGTGGAAGAAAATGATGGGTTGGATACCACCATTATATTAGGCGCATTAGCTGACATATGGGGCAGTGTAGGTACATTAATAGATATATGAATAGATGCATTATACAATAATAGACTACTGTATAAAGTACACTACTATATTCACGCAAAGAAATTCAAGGTCAAATTAGTGTCAGTTTAACTCCAAACGTACCTTTATGCACAGAGTAAACTTTTCTTCATGCAATTCTGTTTTTGTTCATTTGCTGGACTTTGTCAGTGAATGGGTTTAGTTAATTGCCTATTTTAAAAATAATAAAATGTTGTTAATGTTGCATTTTAATAAGTCACTTTATGGTTGTACAATAATACTTCTCTTTCTTTTTTTGTTATGCTAGAGCACTTCTAAGATACCTAGTTGCATTTTAGAGGTTGTGAGTGATTAAAAAGTGACTGGGTTTTTTTTCTCATGGAAATTAACGGTTTTGTTGGTCAACAATTTCATGCATTTTATTTGTTTTCTTAAGGAAATAAAAAGCAAAACTGTGATTCATATTTTCAGCATCTTGCTTTCCTGTGTTTTGCGCCTTAATGTTTCTGATGGATGGCACCTTTATCTGTAACTCTTTGTAAGGTAATAGAGTTGAGAGAATATGGAGCAAACATTCACTCACTTATAGAATGTAAGACATTTCCCCAGTGCCAGGCAGGCAGCAGGGGAATCCAAGCAAATCCCCCGCAGAAAGCCCTCTGCACGCATGAACGACATTTCACCCAAGTCAAAAGGACATTCAAAACGTTTACATTTATTTGCAGGAAAAGCACAATCTTTCAGGGAAACATACCCCTTCGTCAGGTTCGGTGCTTTTCCTGCAAATAAATGCATGCTTTCGGGGTGTAATGTTGGTAGCGCATGTAGAGGAATTTCTGTTCATACTTAAGGTAATAGATATTTGTAAAAAATTCTGAAAAGATAATGATGCTATAAATTAAACACCTAATTCCTTTCTGATCAGTTTTCGGCGTCTTTAGAATTGGCTTTATATGCGTATTAGTAAACCATTCTGCATACATTCACAACATTAGGTACAGCTTTACTAAATGAATGGGGGGAAAAAAACAGGTTATATAATATGGTATGCATGTGTACTGTATATCTATATAACAGCCTGTAACTGTGGCTTATGGAATGATTCTGACGTGATTTAATGCGTAAATGTTAAATGCTTGTATTATATTCAGTAACGTTATTTTGCAGGGCTCTTTCACTATACCAATTCAACTCATAATTCTGTTACATGTCTAAGATTATTTTAAGACTAATAAAGTCTGAGGAAGGATATACATTAATGTGTGCCTCTCCTTTATTATGTATGTAAATAATGATTGCAATATTTAATATTATAATAATATAAATAATAATATTAAAATAAATATTTAAGAGAATACGTTTGCATTCTTCAGAACCCCATCATATTGCTGGCTAGCTATCACACCCTTTAAGAACTATTACTAGACATTTGAAGTTCTCATAGATTTAAACTGTCTTTCTTGTTATATGTGTAATTGTTCAATCACATACCGTTACAGAGAAGTTACATGCAGATAAGGACACATTTACCCTTCTAGTCTGTCCAATAATTTTGCTCCCAGAGGGTTCTGCAGAGAAACTCTTTGCAGACAAAAGGGTTCATTCTCTGTGAGGTTTCCTTATCTCAAAGCACGTGCGCATTTTCCACACATTTGTCATTCTTTTTCTTTGTACCCACCATGTAGACTGGGAGACACAAATGCATTCAGCACTAAAGAACTTATCTCATATCTCCCTATAGTTTAACATCCCCCTACAGCCCCTTATATTAGCACAGTGTTTAAAAATTTTTTTTTTAGTTAAGGAGCCCTATAATTATATTGTGAAATTCTGCGGAACCCCAACCCTCTCTGATAGCGCGTCTGAGATCAGATGCATTGTGAGGAACCCCAACCCTCTCTGATAGCGCGTCTGAGATCAGATGCATTGTAAGGAACCCCAACCCTCTCTAATAGTGCGTCTGAGATCAGATGCATTGTAAGGAACCCCAATCATCTCCAATAGCGCGTCTGAGATCAGATGCATTGTAAGGAACCCCAACCCTCTCTAATAGCGCGTCTGAGATCAGATACATTGTGAGGAACCCCAACCCTCTCTAATAGCGCGCCTGAGATCAGATGTATTGTGAGGAACCCCAACCCTCTCTAATAGCGTATCTGAGATCAGATGCATTGTGAGGAACCCCAACCCTCTCTATTAGTCAATCTGAGATCAGAAGCATTGTAAGGAACCCCAACCCTCTCTAATAGCGCGTCTGAGATCAGATGCATTGTAAGGAACCCCAAACCCTCTCTAATAGCACGTCTCAGATCAGATGCACTGTAAGGAACCCCAACCCTCTCTAATAGCGTGCCTGAGATCAGATGCATTGTAAGGAACCCCAACCCTCTCTAATAGCGCGTCTGAGATCAGATGCACTGTAAGGAACCCCAACCCTCTCTAATAGCGCGTCTGAGATCAGATGCTTTGTATATTCTTCTGTATTTTGTACAATTTTCAAATGACCTGAATATTGCAAGGATCCCTTTAGAGATGCCCAGGGAACCCAAGGGTAACTATGAAGCCTAGTTGAAAAACACTGGAATCACGTCTACCTTGCAATACCCTTTCAATAAAGTCCTAATGGATTTTATGATATGATATTACACTTACAGTATGTCCTTTAGCAATGCATTGCAGATTATTTACAGCTCTGAAACTCTGTTGTATGTTTACTGTAGGTGAGACGGCGCCTCATCTCCAACGTCAGAAAATAAACATACTGTACTAGTATATATACTACTAGCTGAGAGACCCGGCGTTGCCCGGGCGTGGAAGGGCAGGGGCCATGGAGTGGAAGGGGGGAGGGGCGTGGAAGGGTGGGGGGGAGGGGCGTGGAAGGGCGGGGGGGGGGGGCCAAGGGGCGTGGAAGGGCGGGGAGGGCAAAGGGCAGGGGGGCAAAGGACAGGGAGGGGCAGGGGGGCAAAGGGCAGGGAGGGGCAGGGGGGCAAAGGGCAGGGAGGGGCGGGGGGGCAAAGGGCAGTGAGGGGCGGGGGGGCAAAGGGCAGGGAGGGGCAGGGGGCAAAGGGCAGGGAGGGGCAAAGGGCGGGGGGCAGGGGAGCAAAGGGCAGGGGGCAGGGAGGGGCGGGGGGGGCAAAGGGCAGGGATGGGCAAAGGGCAGGGGGGTAGGGAGGGTAGGGGGGCAAAGGGCAGGGTGAGTCTTGGACGCGTTAAATAACCCATTCCCCTGCTTTTACTCACCTTGCACACGGCCGCGCTCCTGTTCCTACGGTACCGGCCGCCGTCCTCCTCAACCTCGGGCTCCTCAGCGGAGAGGCTGAGACGCTCCGGTGAGGAGGTGCTGTGCCTTTCACGGGAAAGTCGGAAACAGCCGGAGGAGCGCCCTCGGGGACGGGGAGCGGCCTGTGTGAGGGGAGAGCCGCACAGTGCGTGCTCTGTGTGTGTGTGTGGGGGGGGGGTGAGTGGGTGTGGGGTGAGGGAGAGCGCGGGGTGAGGGAGTGGCCTATGGGTGGTGAGAGCCGTGGTGAGGTGAGAGTCCCCCGCTGTGTCCCGGGCGCTCGCTCCGCTCTCCCGCTGACTGTAGCGGCACCGGGGGGGGGGGGGAATAAAAAGCGCGGGAAACGGGAGACCCTGGGAGAGGAGGAGGTGCGCGCGGGTCCCGATGAGCGGCGCGCACTGCGGCTGTGATGAGTTGGATTCCAGGCTGATGTTCGGGGAGGAAGCGGCGGAGCCTCCGGGACCGGCGGGTAAGAGACCCGGAGATGTGCTGCTAACATTGTGAGCCCCACATCCCGGGTTATACATGCTGCTAATGTATGTAACACCCCCCCCCCTACCCCTAAGTGTGTGTGTGTGTGTGTTGGACTTTTGGCCCGTCACTCCGCCTCAGGCCAATGAGAGGTGTGCGGGGGCGGGCGGGCCAAGGAAGCCATCTCATTGGCCTGAGGCGGAGTGACGGGCCAAAGCTCCAATGCAATTGCCGCTAGGGACAGAGGACACGCAGACAGGCATACAGTGCTTTCAGAAATATATAGTAGATATAAATATACTGAGTAGCTTTACACACTGAAGACAAAGCTAATCTCTCTGTCGCCAATCGCCACAAGTAGCGAATTGGCCATGAAAGTGGCGAATATGAGTTTGCAGCTCACACAGTAAAATAAACTTTTTCCTGGCGGCGTGTGCTGGTCTCCGCTTTCTGAATGAGTCATTGACGCAACACAGCCATCCAATACACCCCTCTGCCTTCAGTTGGAGTCTAGACCCGACCTTGAACTGTTATTTTTTTTAGGGGAGATAAAATTTGTAGTGACGCAAGTAAACGAAGAGCATGGTGTGGCGATTCTCACTTCTCATTCGCCACACCGGTTGTTACATTGAAAAATCGGTTTGCCCACCTCTGCTCTAGAGGTTACGTCTCTTTGTTTGCACTCTGCCAACCTCCGTAGTCTCCTACCACCCAGTAATAAGCAGCAGCAGCAACACAGTGAATATTCTGCTCACAGTCATATCAAACTCAAAGATAGCAATGTGGGAATGGTATTAACCCCTTCAGTGACAGAAAGACAGCCGCTTCGGCAATGACGAGTTAAAATATCTAGTGCATATTTCAAAATGCACAGCTGGGTATTATTCCACATTTCTAGTGACCGCTTTTAGTTTTTTAACTGTAGTCATCACATCTTGTGTATTGTTTGCATCACCAGTAATAGAATTGTACATTGTAGAAATAACATATATATATATATTGCCTTTCTTGTTGTATTGTATTGTATTGTATGTCTTTATTTATATAGCGCCATTAATGTACATAGCGCTTCACAGTAGTAATACATGTGGTGATCAAATAAATAACAGATAATATAAATAACAGATCATGGGAATAAGTGCTTTAGACATAAAAGTAACATTAAGGAAGAGAAGTCCCTGCCCCGAGGAGCTTACAGTCTAATTGGTAGGTAGGGAGAACGTACAGAGACAGTAGGAGGGAGTTCTGTTAAGTGCGTCTGCAGGGGGCCAAGCTTTATGTATCATGTGTTCAGAATATCCACAGTGCTATTCATATGCTTCTTTAAGCAAGTGTGTCTTAAGGTGGGTCTTAAAGGTGGATAGAGAGGGTGCTAGTCGGGTACTGAGGGGAAGGGCATTCCAGAGGTGTGGGGCAGTCAGTGAAAAAGGTTTAAGGCGGGAGAGGGCTTTAGATACAAAGGGGGTAGAAAGAAGACATCCTTGAGAAGAACGCAAGAGTCTGGATGGTGCATAATGAGAAATTAGGGCTGAGATGTAAGGAGGGGCAGAAGAGTGTAAAGCTTTAAAAGTGAGGAGAAGAATGGAGTGTTATCAATCAACCGCTAAATTAATAAAACGTACTGTAAGTTGTGCTTGGTCCAGAGAGAAAATAAGCATATTTCAATTAACTTAAATATGTTCTTGGTAATTCAAGGTTCACCTGCATAGTACTGTATAAGTGACTGTACAGTATTTACAGTATCTATACACACAAACACACAAACACACACACACCTGTATAAAAGGTTAAATCAAGGTGACTGAAAACTCTATAAACTTTTGTTGTCTTATATTGTAATGTTTCCCTAGTAATGGGATTCTTTGGGGGGCTTACATGATGTTCCCTAGTAATGGGATTCTTTGGGGGTATTACATGATGTTCCCTAGTAATGGGATTCTTTGGGGGGCTTACATGATGTTCCCTAGTAATGGGATTCTTTGGGGGGCTTACATGATGTTTCATGATGTGACAGTGCAACCTGCAGGGACAGAGTCTCACCCCCTTATATTGCCACTTTATTCCCATGTAGTAGTCATCAAGATCTCGTCGTTTGTCAAACAGGTCGGGCTGGAAAACTATTTCTCACAGGGTATAAAGCAGCTATACTATCAAATGTAAATGTGTCTGCTTCTATTTATCGTACAGCTTTAGGATACATAGAAAACACTTGTAAGGCCTAAAACTAATTTTATTTAAACCACTTTGGAGGCAAAGAGGCATACTCCTGCATTGAATTCCAATGTGTTGTTTTCCCTGCTGCAACAAAGTGATAATAACATAGTTCCTATATATGAAAAGAAAGGACATTCTAAATGGCTCTAGTGTTCAATAACAATCCAGCAAGTCAGAGTAGCTACGTATACCATGGAGATGAAACAGGTATTTGAGGGTATTATTATCTTGGTGACTTCCAGAAAACAAAGGATCAAAAGCGGTCTTGCTGCCTACTGTACACCCACTGATGTTAAGGACAATCCCTTTGTTCATTCAACAGTTACCAGAAACTTTAGCAGAAGTTCAGTCCCATCTACAGAACATTTTACAAATGGGCACCATTTATTATTACTGTAAAGAACATCTTGAGAATTCAGCGGTGGACACTGCAACTGTGGCATTGTTGAAGTAGGACACAGCATTCTTCGTGTCTGAGCTCCTAGAGCAGTGTTTTAAAAAAGAATTTGGTTAAGGGACTCAATAATTATATTATGAAATTCTGAAGAACCCCAACCCTCTCTAATAGCACGTCTGTGATCAGATGCATTGTAGGAACCCCAGCCCTCTAAAATAGCATGTCTGAGATCAGATGCATGTTATGGAACCCCAACCCTCTCTAATAGAGCGTCTGAGATCAGATGTATTGTAAGGAGTCCCAACCCTCTCTAATAGCGTGTCTGAGATCAGATACATTGTAAGGATTCCCAACCCTCTCTAATATCGCGTCTGAGATCAGATACACTGTAAGGAGTCCCAACCCTCTCTAATAGAGCGTCTGAGATCAGATACATTGTAAGGAACCCCAACCCTCTCTAATAGCATGTCTGAGATCAGATGCATGTTATGGAACCTAAAACCTCTCTAATAGAGCGTCTGAGATCAGATACATTGTAAGGAACCCCAACCCTCTCTAATAGCATGTCTGAGATCAGATGCATTGTAAGGAACCCCAACCCTCTCTAATAGCGTGTCTGAGATCAGATACATTGTAAGGAGTCCCAACCCTCTCTAATAATGTGTCTGAGATCAGATACATTGTAAGGAACCCCAACCCTCTCTAATAGTGTGTCTGAGATCAGATACATTGTAAGGAACCCCAACCCTCTCTAATAATGTGTCTGAGATTAGATACATTGTAAGGAACCCAAACCCTCTCTAATAGCGTGTCTGAGATCAGATGCATTGTAAATTCTTCTGTATTTGGTAAAATTTTTAAATGACCTGATAATTGCAGGGAACCCCTTAGGGAACTCCTGTTGAAAAACACTGTTCTAGACCAGGGGTGCGCAAACTTTGTAAGCTGCTCCCCCCCCCTGCCTGCCAACTCCTGTGCTCGTGCCCTCCCCCCCACCCCCCTTTGTCAAATCTTTGTCAAATGACGCGCGGGGTCACGTGACGTCCCGTGATCTGCGGCATCACTTGCACGCTTTGCCATGGCGTTGCTTCACATGACCCCGCGGCATCATTTCACACCGCGTTGACATGGCGACGCGTCGCCGAAGACAAGTTAGGAGACACTGCAGAGGACTCACGCGATCTCCCGGCACTTAATTTAAATGCCGTGGGGAAAAGCCTGGTGCCTCTGCAGCCGCCGGCCCCCCCCCCCAAAAAAAAATCTTGCACCCCCACCCCTGTTCTAGACAAACTAGTACTGAATATCCTGCATATTCTAGGATTATGCATACGTGGCAGAATATACCAAATATATAAAAAAGAAAGAAAAAAGAACGCTGCGACGTTCGAAACGCGTTGGATGGGTCTTTTGTCACATTAAAGTGCCCTTTTAATTTATTTTTGATTCTGGGTCCTTCCTGCTCCGTTTTTGCTTCTGCGCTTTGCCCTCCATTTACTCCTATACCAAATATATGCATGTATGATATATATATTACTAGCTGATATACCCGGCGTTGCCCGGAGGCAGGGAGGGGACGGTGGCGTGAAAGGCAGGGAGGGGACGGGGGGCGTGAAAGGCAGGGAGGGGGCGGTGAAAGTCAGGCTGGGGCAGGTGAAAGGCAGGGGGGGGCAGGTGAAAGGCAGGGGGGGCAGGTGAAAGGCAGGGGGGGGCAGGTGAAAGGCAGGGGGGGCGTCAAAGGCAGGGGGGGGCGTCAAAGGCAGGGGGAGGGGCGTCAAAGGCAGGGGGGGCGTCAAAGGCGGGGGGGGTCAAAGGCAGGGGGGGTGTCAAAGGCAGGGGGGGGCATCAAAGGCAGGGGGGGCGTCAAATGCAAGGGGGGGCGTCAAAGGCAGGAGGGGGCTTCAAAGGCAGGGGGGGGTGTCAAAGGCAGGGGGGAGGCGTCAAAGGCAGGGGGGGCGTCAAAGACATGGATTCCTCCCCCTGCATTTCCTCACCTGGCAGCATGCCGCGCTCCTCCTCGGCCTGCCAGTGGTTCTCTCCCCCCTCGTGGCCTCCGGCGACTCCCGATGGCACAAAGGACCTATTGCGCGGCCGCAACTCCCTGCCGCCCTCCTCCTGCTCCTCGGGGATGTTGACCGGGGTAGCGGCGTGTGGGTGTGGGGGGTGAGCCGTAGAGAGCGTGCTCTGGGCGGTGGTGAGAAGTGGTTGAGCGCCGGGAAGCGGGGGTCCTTCCGGAGGCTGCCTGCCCACTGCCAGTCCCTCTGCCGGGGAGGGAGGGAAGTGAGCGCCGGGGAGGGAGGGAAGTGAGCGCCGGGGAGGGAGGGAAGTGAGCGCCGGGGAGGGAGGGGAGTCCTTACGGGCGCCGCCATCTTAGGCACTCGGTGCCGCGAGGCAGCAGCAGGAGGAAGGGGGTCCTTCCGGGCGCCGCCATCTTAGCCACTCGGCGAGGCTGCCTGCCCACTGCCTGTTCCCCCACCGGGGAGGGAGGGGAGTGAGCGCCGGGGAGGGAGGGGAGTGAGCACCGGGGAGGGAGGTGAGTGAGCGCCGGGGAGGGAGGTGAGTGTGATGGGGGGGGGAGAGAGAGAGAGTGAGAGAGTGTGTGTGTGTGTGGCCGAGGGGGAAGAGAGTGGCAGTTGGGTGACGTCAGAGCCACCAATCTGATTGGCCAGAGGCTGAGGATGTCACGATCGAGAGGATTTGGCCCGGGATTAAAGGGGTTACACCCCCATTTGCCCACCCTCTACTCTCATCAGGGAAGCAAGGGGTTAACTGGACTGAGGTCCAGTAATGTGTTTTGCCTTGCTTCAATATCCAAATGTTTATTGACCTGTTTAAATGTATTGTGTTATCCTGGTGTTTGTGTTACGCCGGTGCTGCCCGCAGACCAGACCCGTCCCCTGAGCTGAGGTGGGACGTAGGGATACAAGCACCCGCAGCAAAGGGAGCGCGTCCGGAGTGTGGTGTTAGTGTTGCCAGGCCAGGTATAGTAATGAAGACAATACTTGCCGGTACCGGTAGTAGAGGAGGAGTAGTTATTGCCGTTGCCAAGATCAGCGATAGGAGAGTTGCGGATGATCGAAGGTATAAGCCGTGTTACAGGGATGCCAGAAATCACGAAGTCCAAGTAGAGCCGAAGTCGAGAGCCAGAGGGGGTAGTCGTCCAATCCGCGTCAATACCTGAGGAGTCACTGAGAGAGTAGTCAAATGCTTCCATACAGAGACTATGTCGAGCGACGAGTGATGGGAAGCACAGGCATAATAAAGCTGGGCAGGCCAATGGGAACAGGGGGCAGGCCTGGAGGACTGCAAGGAGTCTTCCCTGATAGGAGGGAGGTGTTACAGCCCAGCTGAGTGTAATCCTTGATTTGCATGGAACAGTGTGATGCTTGGGGGCGACGCCTCACTGCAGGAGCAGTGGTTAAAAGTGCTCTGTTAGGCGTGTGCTCTGTAAGCTGTGAATGCATGCACATAACGTCTGGGGCTGGCGTGCGTGTAGGTGTGCGTGCAGGAGGGCGTGGGCGCGCCCGGCGCTGAGCAGAGGAATCGCCGAGGGGAGTGATCCCGCGACGGCGGCAGGGGCGAGGAGCCGTGGAGGCCGGTAAGGCAGGATTGTTTTGTGTGTCCAGGGACTCCCTGCGGAGAGGGAGTGCTCTGTGTGGGAAGCGAGGAGAACGCCGATTCCTGACAGTTTGCACCCACACATACACTAGGGTTGATGCGGGAGGGAAAGGGTTAATGTTAAAACAGTGATTCTAGCCCTTTGTTTAAGTTACCCTCAAAGACGCCTGCCTACTAAGGAATGCAACTGGTCAGGAGAGCGACCAAATGTTTAGGAAGCAGCCCCCGATCAAAGGCTCAGCCACTCTACATGTTTGCATGAAGCTGGAGTGGGTTGTGAGTGTTATAACTCACACTTACAAACCATAGTATCCTGCCAGACACTCCATTTGGTAGACTGGCCAAACGCCTCTGATTTAGGAGTGGGGCTAGAGTGACCTTATTAAATATAAGAATATTATGAGATGTCCCCGGCTGAACGTGCTAAAAGCTACATATGTGTATTCGTGGGACTGATCCGCAAATAATGATTACAGACACCTGAGGTTAACAGATACTAAGAGCCAGATATTAATATCTCTTAATTTTAGTATTACACGGTAATATTTAGTCTCATTGGGAGCGTCATGCGTGCCGGAATGTATTAATATGTCTCGCGTGCCAGTGAGTACCACTGAACTGAAGTTATGAAGTTATTTACAGTGTATATGGGATTTTGGATCTGTTCTGAAAATGCAGACCCCCCCTCTGCTATGGTAACAGGCAGGAAGAGCATCCTGCAAGAATTAACATAGCCCGGTGATCAAAAAGGTAACTGCCCTAATTGTTTATACTGGGGGCAAGAGGGGCTGAGTGTTTTTAAGTGTGATACTTCACACTTACAATGGAAGCTAAAATCTGCTTCAAAGAGATTTTTTCTAGCCAACTCGGCTTCTAGCGTTAAGAGATGAGTTTGACATGGTATTTAAGTCATAGTCAGCCCTTACTCAAATGTCTTCATGTCTTCATGTGTCTTCATGAGTCCTTCATGATCTGCATGTATTGCTGTGATGTCAACTGAATTATGAAAGAAATGGCCCATCCTGTATCCTGATGGCTTTCTTGTCCTAACTTTTAAGTAAGTGTCCATATGTTGTCTGTTATTTGTATATCTCGTGTGTTCACCTTTTTCAAGGTATAAATTATATTTTATCATATCTAAGTTTCGTCCGGTTCAACACAGTTATATCTTTGGTGGTGTATTATTAATAGCCTGTCACAAAGCTCCCGTCACAGAGGACCAATCAGATTCACCGCAGATAGCACTAACCTTTCGATTTTATATATTAAGATGCTGTTTTTCATCTACAGTGGTTCTGAGCTAGACAATATTCTCACATGTTTTGGATGAATGGTATTAGTACTAACTCGCATCTATCAGACTGTACGTCTTCCCAAATCCTGTCTTGGGCTTCTAGTTGTATCTGTTTGCCATTCTAACAAAGGACAGGCTTTCACTTTTGCTGGACTGATACAGTTCTCAATTAGAGTCAGGATTGTTGCCAAACTGTCTGCCCTCGTGCCATCTTAAGAAGCTCACCCCTTCCTTCTCGCCCCCCTTTCATCTTCCTTTTGGTTTCTGCTGACAAAATCTTACAAAATAGCATGTTGACATTTCTTATCTCCTGGAATAGTTTATCGCTATGAATGGGAGAGGACGCTGGAACCGATCCCAAATATTCAGCCCGTTTTTGGAAATGGATATCGTACACATCCAAACGGAAATGCACTAAGTGCAGGTTAATAGCAAAACATAGCTAGCAGAATTAACGCAAGCAGTTCGCCTCAAAAACCCTGTTTCCGAATGTTTGGCAAGTGCCTTTGTATGCATTTGTTTTATTACTATTGATATTGTTATTTAACTATTTTATAGTGCTAATGCATCTAGACAAATCTACTATACTAATGTATGTCAATATATATAGCCTATGGTTTTTGTATGTCAATATATATAGCCTATGGTTTTTGAAGCAAAAAGTGGCACTTTGTGCTCATTTGCATGTCATTTCCCAGAATCCCTTGCTGCAGTGTAAGTGCTGTGTGCTGGGTGATAATGGTGAAGGGCGGGGTTGCAGACCTGCCTTAGACATGCAGATGAGCATACAGTAATATTTACATATTTATATATATATACATAGATATAGCGCGCTCACAGTGTACGTAGCGCCTTACAAAAAAGACAATACAGTACAAGGAATTATAATACAATAAGAGCAACAAACAAAATCAGATAATGGGAAAGGAAATCCCTGCCCCAGAGAATTTACAATCTTAGTGGTATATTGGGAGACTTACAGAGACAGCAGGTGAGGGAATAAGTGCAGTAGATGGCTGTGCTTGGCCACAATGGTTGGTAGGAGCGACTGTGGGTGTGGGACAGTAGCCATGAGTGCAGGCTATTGAAATGCTTAATTTTTGAGGTGAGTTTTAAGGTTTGACTTAAAGGTGTGAAGTGAAGGTGCTTGGCATATAGTGAATATTAGGGAGTTCCACGGGTAAGGGGTAGTGAGGGGAAAGGGTTTAGAAGGAGAGAAAGAGCAGTAGAGGTGAAGGGATGGAACGGAGACCATTATGGGTAGAATGCAGAAGATGAGCAGGGACATAACGAAAGATTAAAGCTGATATGTAGAAGCACACTGTCACACTGTCACACTGCCATACACCCAGCAGCAGAAGCATTGTCTAGGTGTGACATTAGCAGAGTCCTTACAAGAGGGATGTGTGGAGCACAGCAAGCAGGGAAAAATGGGATACGGCACACCTAAAATTGATAAAAAATCAATTTATTTGGGGATAGACAAGGGAGACATCAAAAATAGGGTAAAGAGAACAAACTCTGACGCTTATAGCACTTGGAGTGCTTAAAGAGCGTGCACAAGGACTGGATTCTATACGGCAATGAATATATTGAATGGCTCACACTAAGGGACATTAAGAAGAAAGAATGATTCATCTTTAACCTGTTCAAGGTTCTGTCGCGCTGATATTTGGACTGTGTTGTCCGTTTGTGTCTAGGTGTGACGTTACGCTCCTCCCACATGCTGCCGGTAAGGCCAGGTCCTCAGTGGCCGCTGCGGCGCCCGCGCCACACACCACAGTACAGCCCTCTATGGGGCAGGCCCCAGTGACTGTGTGTGTTACAATAACAGAGCATGTCTACTGAAGTCTGCCAAGGTTAATAACATGCCCTGTTATTGTAACACCTCATTTACATGTCATTATCACTAATGTCCAGGGGAAAACCATGACTTCACGTTATTGTCATTTGAAGACACACTGTTAATATTAATGTGATGTTAGGTTAACGTCTCAATAAGGGCCTTATTCTATATCCCAACAAGTCACTTAAAGCAGCCGTCCAAGCTGCCTTTTTGTATTATTCTTTCCCCCCCTTTAATACGTGCATCAATACAATCCACACAATAAGAAATTAGCTAAGTTGCCGATAGATCCGTTCTACTGTGATCGATCGGAGAAGATTCGGCTCGGGGTTCACTAAATGGCTGTCAGTGCAGCAGAAGAGGACCAAAGGTGCAAAGTTCTGTGGGGAAGATCATGTGACAAGGCAGTCACTAGATACAATTGGTGCACTGTAAGGCTGAGTCCCCTGTGCCGCGCCCCCTGTGGTGACGTCACCAACTCTCCAAGCATGAGCGCCAGGTGTCGGCGCTATTTCGCAAGCGCGCGTGGGGGGCGTTGCAGGCAAGCTGAGCGCGGTTCCGACCCGGTGCCGGTCCCAGCCCTCTGCTGCCGGGTCCGGGTCATTTCCGGGTAGCTGAAAAAGTGCCGGGTAAGCCGGGTACCGTGTAATTTCCGGGTACTCGGTACATCACTAATTCAGATGTTTTCTGTTCTTGTTTTTAAACATTCCGTTGAGGATTTAGATTTGTAAGATTTGGCTGAGAAGAGCTGTCCCACTGGAGTGTAATATCGTCCTTATTCACGGTGTGTTATTGTGTGTCTGTGAGAAGTGCTGTCCCACTGGAGTGTAATATCGTCCTTATTCACGGTGTGTTATTGTGTGTCTGTGAGAAGTGCTGTCCCACTGGAGTGTAATATCGTCCTTATTCATGGTGTGTTATTGTGTGTCTGTGAGAAGTGTTGTCCCACTGGAGTGTAATATCGTCCTTATTCACGGTGTGTTATTGTGTGTCTGTGAGAAGTGCTGTCCCACTGGAGTGTAATATCGTCCTTATTCACGGTGTGTTATTGTGTGTCTGTGAGAAGTGCTGTCCCACTGGAGTGTAATATCGTCCTTATTCACGGTGTGTTATTGTGTGTCTGTGAGAAGTGTTGTCCCACTGGAGTGTAATATCGTCCTTATTCATGGTGTGTTATTGTGTGTCTGTGAGAAGTGCTGTCCCACTGGAGTGTAATATCGTCCTTATTCACGGTGTGTTATTGTGTGTCTGTGAGAAGTGCTGTCCCACTGGAGTGTAATATCGTCCTTATTCATGGTGTGTTATTGTGTGTCTGTGAGAAGTGCTGTCCCACTGGAGTGTAATATCGTCCTTATTCATGGTGTGTTATTGTGTGTCTGTGAGAAGTGCTGTCCCACTGGAGTGTAATATCGTCCTTATTCATGGTGTGTTATTGTGTGTCTGTGAGAAGTGCTGTCCCACTGGAGTGTAATATCGTCCTTATTCATGGTGTGTTATTGTGTGTCTGTGAGAAGTGCTGTCCCACTGGAGTGTAATATCGTCCTTATTCACGGTGTGTTATTGTGTGTCTGTGAGAAGTGCTGTCCCACTGGAGTGTAATATCGTCCTTATTCATGGTGTGTTATTGTGTGTCTGTGAGAAGTGCTGTCCCACTGGAGTGTAATATCGTCCTTATTCACGGTGTGTTATTGTGTGTCTGTGAGAAGTGCTGTCCCACTGGAGTGTAATATCGTCCTTATTCATGGTGTGTTATTGTGTGTCTGTGAGAAGTGCTGTCCCACTGGAGTGTAATATCGTCCTTATTCACGGTGTGTTATTGTGTGTCTGTGAGAAGTGTTGTCCCACTGGAGTGTAATATCGTCCTTATTCACGGTGTGTTATTGTGTGTCTGTGAGAAGTGCTGTCCCACTGGAGTGTAATATCGTCCTTATTCATGGTGTGTTATTGTGTGTCTGTGAGAAGTGCTGTCCCACTGGAGTGTAATATCGTCCTTATTCACGGTGTGTTATTGTGTGTCTGTGAGAAGTGCTGTCCCACTGGAGTGTAATATCGTCCTTATTCATGGTGTGTTATTGTGTGTCTGTGAGAAGTGCTGTCCCACTGGAGTGTAATATCGTCCTTATTCATGGTGTGTTATTGTGTGTCTGTGAGAAGTGCTGTCCCACTGGAGTGTAATATCGTCCTTATTCACGGTGTGTTATTGTGTGTCTGTGAGAAGTGCTGTCCCACTGGAGTGTAATATCGTCCTTATTCATGGTGTGTTATTGTGTGTCTGTGAGAAGTGCTGTCCCACTGGAGTGTAATATCGTCCTTATTCATGGTGTGTTATTGTGTGTCTGTGAGAAGTGCTGTCCCACTGGAGTGTAATATCGTCCTTATTCACGGTGTGTTATTGTGTGTCTGTGAGAAGTGCTGTCCCACTGGAGTGTAATATCGTCCTTATTCATGGTGTGTTATTGTGTGTCTGTGAGAAGTGCTGTCCCACTGGAGTGTAATATCGTCCTTATTCACGGTGTGTTATTGTGTGTCTGTGAGAAGTGTTGTCCCACTGGAGTGTAATATCGTCCTTATTCATGGTGTGTTATTGTGTGTCTGTGAGAAGTGCTGTCCCACTGGAGTGTAATATCGTCCTTATTCATGGTGTGTTATTGTGTGTCTGTGAGAAGTGCTGTCCCACTGGAGTGTAATATCGTCCTTATTCACGGTGTGTTATTGTGTGTCTGTGAGAAGTGCTGTCCCACTGGAGTGTAATATCGTCCTTATTCATGGTGTGTTATTGTGTGTCTGTGAGAAGTGCTGTCCCACTGGAGTGTAATATCGTCCTTATTCACGGTGTGTTATTGTGTGTCTGTGAGAAGTGCTGTCCCACTGGAGTGTAATATCGTCCTTATTCACGGTGTGTTATTGTGTGTCTGTGAGAAGTGCTGTCCCACTGGAGTGTAATATCGTCCTTATTCACGGTGTGTTATTGTGTGTCTGTGAGAAGTGCTGTCCCACTGGAGTGTAATATCGTCCTTATTCACGGTGTGTTATTGTGTGTCTGTGAGAAGTGCTGTCCCACTGGAGTGTAATATCGTCCTTATTCACGGTGTGTTATTGTGTGTCTGTGAGAAGTGCTGTCCCACTGGAGTGTAATATCGTCCTTATTCACGGTGTGTTATTGTGTGTCTGTGAGAAGTGCTGTCCCACTGGAGTGTAATATCGTCCTTATTCACGGTGTGTTATTGTGTGTCTGTGAGAAGTGCTGTCCCACTGGTGTGTAATATCGTCCTTATTCACGGTGTGTTATTGTGTGTCTGTGAGAAGTGCTGTCCCACTGGAGTGTAATATCGTCCTTATTCATGGTGTGTTATTGTGTGTCTGTGAGAAGTGCTGTCCCACTGGAGTGTAATATCGTCCTTATTCACGGTGTGTTATTGTGTGTCTGTGAGAAGTGCTGTCCCACTGGAGTGTAATATCGTCCTTATTCACAGTGTGTTATTGTGTGTCTGTGAGAAGTGCTGTCCCACTGGAGTGTAATATCGTCCTTATTCACGGTGTGTTATTGTGTGTCTGTGAGAAGTGCTGTCCCACTGGAGTGTAATATCGTCCTTATTCACGGTGTGTTATTGTGTGTCTGTGAGAAGTGCTGTCCCACTGGAGTGTAATATCGTCCTTATTCACGGTGTGTTATTGTGTGTCTGTGAGAAGTGCTGTCCCACTGGAGTGTAATATCGTCCTTATTCACGGTGTGTTATTGTGTGTCTGTGAGAAGTGCTGTCCCACTGGAGTGTAATATCGTCCTTATTCACGGTGTGTTATTGTGTGTCTGTGAGAAGTGCTGTCCCACTGGAGTGTAATATCGTCCTTATTCACGGTGTGTTATTGTGTGTCTGTGAGAAGTGCTGTCCCACTGGAGTGTAATATCGTCCTTATTCACGGTGTGTTATTGTGTGTCTGTGAGAAGTGCTGTCCCACTGGAGTGTAATATCGTCCTTATTCACGGTGTGTTATTGTGTGTCTGTGAGAAGTGCTGTCCCACTGGAGTGTAATATCGTCCTTATTCACGGTGTGTTATTGTGTGTCTGTGAGAAGTGCTGTCCCACTGGAGTGTAATATCGTCCTTATTCATGGTGTGTTATTGTGTGTCTGTGAGAAGTACTGTCCCACTGGAGTGTAATATCGTCCTTATTCATGGTGTGTTATTGTGTGTCTGTGAGAAGTGCTGTCCCACTGGAGTGTAATATCGTCCTTATTCATGGTGTGTTATTGTGTGTCTGTGAGAAGTGCTGTCCCACTGGAGTGTAATATCGTCCTTATTCACGGTGTGTTATTGTGTGTCTGTGAGAAGTGCTGTCCCACTGGAGTGTAATATCGTCCTTATTCACGGTGTGTTATTGTGTGTCTGTGAGAAGTGCTGTCCCACTGGAGTGTAATATCGTCCTTATTCATGGTGTGTTATTGTGTGTCTGTGAGAAGTGCTGTCCCACTGGAGTGTAATATCGTCCTTATTCACGGTGTGTTATTGTGTGTCTGTGAGAAGTGCTGTCCCACTGGAGTGTAATATCGTCCTTATTCACGGTGTGTTATTGTGTGTCTGTGAGAAGTGCTGTCCCACTGGAGTGTAATATCGTCCTTATTCATGGTGTGTTATTGTGTGTCTGTGAGAAGTGCTGTCCCACTGGAGTGTAATATCGTCCTTATTCACGGTGTGTTATTGTGTGTCTGTGAGAAGTGCTGTCCCACTGGAGTGTAATATCGTCCTTATTCATGGTGTGTTATTGTGTGTCTGTGAGAAGTGCTGTCCCACTGGAGTGTAATATCGTCCTTATTCACGGTGTGTTATTGTGTGTCTGTGAGAAGTGCTGTCCCACTGGAGTGTAATATCGTCCTTATTCACGGTGTGTTATTGTGTGTCTGTGAGAAGTGCTGTCCCACTGGAGTGTAATATCGTCCTTATTCATGGTGTGTTATTGTGTGTCTGTGAGAAGAGCTGTCCCACTGGAGTGTAATATCGTCCTTATTCATGGTGTGTTATTGTGTGTCTGTGAGAAGTGCTGTCCCACTGGAGTGTAATATCGTCCTTATTCATGGTGTGTTATTGTGTGTCTGTGAGAAGTGCTGTCCCACTGGAGTGTAATATCGTCCTTATTCACGGTGTGTTATTGTGTGTCTGTGAGAAGTGCTGTCCCACTGGTGTGTAATATCGTCCTTATTCACGGTGTGTTATTGTGTGTCTGTGAGAAGTGCTGTCCCACTGGTGTGTAATATCGTCCTTATTCACGGTGTGTTATTGTGTGTCTGTGAGAAGTGCTGTCCCACTGGAGTGTAATATCGTCCTTATTCACGGTGTGTTATTGTGTGTCTGTGAGAAGTGCTGTCCCACTGGAGTGTAATATCGTCCTTATTCATGGTGTGTTATTGTGTGTCTGTGAGAAGTGCTGTCCCACTGGAGTGTAATATCGTCCTTATTCACGGTGTGTTATTGTGTGTCTGTGAGAAGTGCTGTCCCACTGGAGTGTAATATCGTCCTTATTCATGGTGTGTTATTGTGTGTCTGTGAGAAGTGCTGTCCCACTGGAGTGTAATATCGTCCTTATTCACGGTGTGTTATTGTGTGTCTGTGAGAAGTGCTGTCCCACTGGAGTGTAATATCGTCCTTATTCACGGTGTGTTATTGTGTGTCTGTGAGAAGTGCTGTCCCACTGGAGTGTAATATCGTCCTTATTCATGGTGTGTTATTGTGTGTCTGTGAGAAGTGCTGTCCCACTGGAGTGTAATATCGTCCTTATTCATGGTGTGTTATTGTGTGTCTGTGAGAAGTGCTGTCCCACTGGAGTGTAATATCGTCCTTATTCACGGTGTGTTATTGTGTGTCTGTGAGAAGTGCTGTCCCACTGGAGTGTAATATCGTCCTTATTCACGGTGTGTTATTGTGTGTCTGTGAGAAGTGCTGTCCCACTGGAGTGTAATATCGTCCTTATTCACGGTGTGTTATTGTGTGTCTGTGAGAAGTGCTGTCCCACTGGAGTGTAATATCGTCCTTATTCACGGTGTGTTATTGTGTGTCTGTGAGAAGTGCTGTCCCACTGGAGTGTAATATCGTCCTTATTCATGGTGTGTTATTGTGTGTCTGTGAGAAGTGTTGTCCCACTGGAGTGTAATATCGTCCTTATTCACGGTGTGTTATTGTGTGTCTGTGAGAAGTGTTGTCCCACTGGAGTGTAATATCGTCCTTATTCATGGTGTGTTATTGTGTGTCTGTGAGAAGTGCTGTCCCACTGGAGTGTAATATCGTCCTTATTCACGGTGTGTTATTGTGTGTCTGTGAGAAGTGCTGTCCCACTGGAGTGTAATATCGTCCTTATTCACGGTGTGTTATTGTGTGTCTGTGAGAAGTGCTGTCCCACTGGAGTGTAATATCGTCCTTATTCACGGTGTGTTATTGTGTGTCTGTGAGAAGTGCTGTCCCACTGGAGTGTAATATCGTCCTTATTCATGGTGTGTTATTGTGTGTCTGTGAGAAGTGCTGTCCCACTGGAGTGTAATATCGTCCTTATTCACGGTGTGTTATTGTGTGTCTGTGAGAAGTGCTGTCCCACTGGAGTGTAATATCGTCCTTATTCACGGTGTGTTATTGTGTGTCTGTGAGAAGTGCTGTCCCACTGGAGTGTAATATCGTCCTTATTCATGGTGTGTTATTGTGTGTCTGTGAGAAGTGTTGTCCCACTGGAGTGTAATATCGTCCTTATTCATGGTGTGTTATTGTGTGTCTGTGAGAAGTGCTGTCCCACTGGAGTGTAATATCGTCCTTATTCACGGTGTGTTATTGTGTGTCTGTGAGAAGTGCTGTCCCACTGGAGTGTAATATCGTCCTTATTCACGGTGTGTTATTGTGTGTCTGTGAGAAGTGCTGTCCCACTGGAGTGTAATATCGTCCTTATTCATGGTGTGTTATTGTGTGTCTGTGAGAAGTGTTGTCCCACTGGAGTGTAATATCGTCCTTATTCACGGTGTGTTATTGTGTGTCTGTGAGAAGTGCTGTCCCACTGGAGTGTAATATCGTCCTTATTCACGGTGTGTTATTGTGTGTCTGTGAGAAGTGCTGTCCCACTGGAGTGTAATATCGTCCTTATTCATGGTGTGTTATTGTGTGTCTGTGAGAAGTGCTGTCCCACTGGAGTGTAATATCGTCCTTATTCATGGTGTGTTATTGTGTGTCTGTGAGAAGTGCTGTCCCACTGGAGTGTAATATCGTCCTTATTCATGGTGTGTTATTGTGTGTCTGTGAGAAGTGTTGTCCCACTGGAGTGTAATATCGTCCTTATTCACGGTGTGTTATTGTGTGTCTGTGAGAAGTGCTGTCCCACTGGAGTGTAATATCGTCCTTATTCACGGTGTGTTATTGTGTGTCTGTGAGAAGTGCTGTCCCACTGGAGTGTAATATCGTCCTTATTCATGGTGTGTTATTGTGTGTCTGTGAGAAGTGCTGTCCCACTGGAGTGTAATATCGTCCTTATTCACGGTGTGTTATTGTGTGTCTGTGAGAAGTGCTGTCCCACTGGAGTGTAATATCGTCCTTATTCACGGTGTGTTATTGTGTGTCTGTGAGAAGTGCTGTCCCACTGGAGTGTAATATCGTCCTTATTCACGGTGTGTTATTGTGTGTCTGTGAGAAGTGCTGTCCCACTGGAGTGTAATATCGTCCTTATTCACGGTGTGTTATTGTGTGTCTGTGAGAAGTAGCTGTCCCACTGGAGTGTAATATCGTCCTTATTCACGGTGTGTTATTGTGTGTCTGTGAGAAGTGCTGTCCCACTGGAGTGTAATATCGTCCTTATTCATGGTGTGTTATTGTGTGTCTGTGAGAAGTGCTGTCCCACTGGAGTGTAATATCGTCCTTATTCACGGTGTGTTATTGTGTGTCTGTGAGAAGTGCTGTCCCACTGGAGTGTAATATCGTCCTTATTCACGGTGTGTTATTGTGTGTCTGTGAGAAGTGCTGTCCCACTGGAGTGTAATATCGTCCTTATTCATGGTGTGTTATTGTGTGTCTGTGAGAAGTGCTGTCCCACTGGAGTGTAATATCGTCCTTATTCATGGTGTGTTATTGTGTGTCTGTGAGAAGTGCTGTCCCACTGGAGTGTAATATCGTCCTTATTCACGGTGTGTTATTGTGTGTCTGTGAGAAGTGCTGTCCCACTGGAGTGTAATATCGTCCTTATTCATGGTGTGTTATTGTGTGTCTGTGAGAAGTGCTGTCCCACTGGAGTGTAATATCGTCCTTATTCATGGTGTGTTATTGTGTGTCTGTGAGAAGAGCTGTCCCACTGGAGTGTAATATCGTCCTTATTCACAGGTGTGTTATTGTGTGTCTGTGAGAAGTGCTGTCCCACTGGAGTGTAATATCGTCCTTATTCACGGTGTGTTATTGTGTGTCTGTGAGAAGTGCTGTCCCACTGGAGTGTAATATCGTCCTTATTCATGGTGTGTTATTGTGTGTCTGTGAGAAGTGCTGTCCCACTGGAGTGTAATATCGTCCTTATTCACGGTGTGTTATTGTGTGTCTGTGAGAAGTGCTGTCCCACTGGAGTGTAATATCGTCCTTATTCACGGTGTGTTATTGTGTGTCTGTGAGAAGTGCTGTCCCACTGGAGTGTAATATCGTCCTTATTCATGGTGTGTTATTGTGTGTCTGTGAGAAGTGCTGTCCCACTGGAGTGTAATATCGTCCTTATTCATGGTGTGTTATTGTGTGTCTGTGAGAAGTGCTGTCCCACTGGAGTGTAATATCGTCCTTATTCATGGTGTGTTATTGTGTGTCTGTGAGAAGTACTGTCCCACTGGAGTGTAATATCGTCCTTATTCATGGTGTGTTATTGTGTGTCTGTGAGAAGTGCTGTCCCACTGGAGTGTAATATCGTCCTTATTCATGGTGTGTTATTGTGTGTCTGTGAGAAGTGCTGTCCCACTGGAGTGTAATATCGTCCTTATTCACGGTGTGTTATTGTGTGTCTGTGAGAAGTGCTGTCCCACTGGAGTGTAATATCGTCCTTATTCATGGTGTGTTATTGTGTGTCTGTGAGAAGTGCTGTCCCACTGGAGTGTAATATCGTCCTTATTCATGGTGTGTTATTGTGTGTCTGTGAGAAGTACTGTCCCACTGGAGTGTAATATCGTCCTTATTCACGGTGTGTTATTGTGTGTCTGTGAGAAGTGCTGTCCCACTGGAGTGTAATATCGTCCTTATTCATGGTGTGTTATTGTGTGTCTGTGAGAAGTGCTGTCCCACTGGAGTGTAATATCGTCCTTATTCATGGTGTGTTATTGTGTGTCTGTGAGAAGTGCTGTCCCACTGGAGTGTAATATCGTCCTTATTCACGGTGTGTTATTGTGTGTCTGTGAGAAGTGCTGTCCCACTGGAGTGTAATATCGTCCTTATTCACGGTGTGTTATTGTGTGTCTGTGAGAAGTGCTGTCCCACTGGAGTGTAATATCGTCCTTATTCACGGTGTGTTATTGTGTGTCTGTGAGAAGTGCTGTCCCACTGGAGTGTAATATCGTCCTTATTCACGGTGTGTTATTGTGTGTCTGTGAGAAGTTCTGTCCCACTGGAGTGTAATATCGTCCTTATTCACGGTGTGTTATTGTGTGTCTGTGAGAAGTGCTGTCCCACTGGAGTGTAATATCGTCCTTATTCATGGTGTGTTATTGTGTGTCTGTGAGAAGTGCTGTCCCACTGGAGTGTAATATCGTCCTTATTCACGGTGTGTTATTGTGTGTCTGTGAGAAGTGCTGTCCCACTGGAGTGTAATATCGTCCTTATTCACGGTGTGTTATTGTGTGTCTGTGAGAAGTGCTGTCCCACTGGAGTGTAATATCGTCCTTATTCATGGTGTGTTATTGTGTGTCTGTGAGAAGTGCTGTCCCACTGGAGTGTAATATCGTCCTTATTCATGGTGTGTTATTGTGTGTCTGTGAGAAGTGCTGTCCCACTGGAGTGTAATATCGTCCTTATTCACGGTGTGTTATTGTGTGTCTGTGAGAAGTGCTGTCCCACTGGAGTGTAATATCGTCCTTATTCATGGTGTGTTATTGTGTGTCTGTGAGAAGTGCTGTCCCACTGGAGTGTAATATCGTCCTTATTCACGGTGTGTTATTGTGTGTCTGTGAGAAGTGCTGTCCCACTGGAGTGTAATATCGTCCTTATTCACGGTGTGTTATTGTGTGTCTGTGAGAAGTGCTGTCCCACTGGAGTGTAATATCGTCCTTATTCATGGTGTGTTATTGTGTGTCTGTGAGAAGTGCTGTCCCACTGGAGTGTAATATCGTCCTTATTCATGGTGTGTTATTGTGTGTCTGTGAGAAGTGCTGTCCCACTGGAGTGTAATATCGTCCTTATTCACTGGTGTGTTATTGTGTGTCTGTGAGAAGTGCTGTCCCACTGGAGTGTAATATCGTCCTTATTCATGGTGTGTTATTGTGTGTCTGTGAGAAGTGCTGTCCCACTGGAGTGTAATATCGTCCTTATTCATGGTGTGTTATTGTGTGTCTGTGAGAAGTGCTGTCCCACTGGAGTGTAATATCGTCCTTATTCATGGTGTGTTATTGTGTGTCTGTGAGAAGTGCTGTCCCACTGGAGTGTAATATCGTCCTTATTCACGGTGTGTTATTGTGTGTCTGTGAGAAGTGCTGTCCCACTGGAGTGTAATATCGTCCTTATTCACGGTGTGTTATTGTGTGTCTGTGAGAAGTGCTGTCCCACTGGAGTGTAATATCGTCCTTATTCACGGTGTGTTATTGTGTGTCTGTGAGAAGTGCTGTCCCACTGGAGTGTAATATCGTCCTTATTCATGGTGTGTTATTGTGTGTCTGTGAGAAGTACTGTCCCACTGGAGTGTAATATCGTCC